>NW_027193826.1:0-101256 GCF_032444005.1 Ranitomeya imitator
GGCAAACCGGTGAGCATGTGGCTCTATTAGTATAGGAGATACCTGAAAACATATTACACTTTTCATCATAGTGCTTTTACCAATGCATAAAATGCATGGAGAAGTCATTTCGAATGACTGGTCCTCAGTGTTGTGAGAACGATGACTGGTTAAAATTTTTGGTGGTTTCTTGTTCAGTCCATAGGCCTACATCATGTGGCAAACCGGTGAGCATGTGGCTCTATTAGTATAGGAGATACCTGAAAACATATCACACTTTTCATCATAGTGCTTTTACCAATGCATAAAATGCATGGAGAAGTCATTTCGAATGACTGGTCCTCAGTGTTGTGAGAACGATGACTGGTTAAAATTTTTGGTGGTTTCTTGTTCAGTCCATAGGCCTACATCATGTGGCAAACCGGTGAGCATGTGGCTCTATTAGTATAGGAGATACCTGAAAACATATCACACTTTTCATCATAGTGCTTTTACCAATGCATAAAATGCATGGAGAAGTCATTTCGAATGACTGGTCCTCAGTGTTGTGAGAACGATGACTGGTTAAAATTTTTGGTGGTTTCTTGTTCAGTCCATAGGCCTACATCATGTGGCAAACCGGTGAGCATGTGGCTCTATTAGTATAGGAGATACCTGAAAACATATCACACTTTTCATCATAGTGCTTTTACCAATGCATAAAATGCATGGAGAAGTCATTTCGAATGACTGGTCCTCAGTGTTGTGAGAACGATGACTGGTTAAAATTTTTGGTGGTTTCTTGTTCAGTCCATAGGCCTACATCATGTGGCAAACCGGTGAGCATGTGGCTCTATTAGTATAGGAGATACCTGAAAACATATCACACTTTTCATCATAGTGCTTTTACCAATGCATAAAATGCATGGAGAAGTCATTTCGAATGACTGGTCCTCAGTGTTGTGAGAACGATGACTGCTTAAAATTTTTGGTGGTTTCTTGTTCAGTCCATAGGCCTACATCATGTGGCAAACCGGTGAGCATGTGGCTCTATTAGTATAGGAGATACCTGAAAACATATCACACTTTTCATCATAGTGCTTTTACCAATGCATAAAATGCATGGAGAAGTCATTTCGAATGACTGGTCCTCAGTGTTGTGAGAACGATGACTGGTTAAAATTTTTGGTGGTTTCTTGTTCAGTCCATAGGCCTACATCATGTGGCAAACCGGTGAGCATGTGGCTCTATTAGTATAGGAGATACCTGAAAACATATCACACTTTTCATCATAGTGCTTTTACCAATGCATAAAATGCATGGAGAAGTCATTTCGAATGACTGGTCCTCAGTGTTGTGAGAACGATGACTGGTTAAAATTTTTGGTGGTTTCTTGTTCAGTCCATAGGCCTACATCATGTGGCAAACCGGTGAGCATGTGGCTCTATTAGTATAGGAGATACCTGAAAACATATCACACTTTTCATCATAGTGCTTTTACCAATGCATAAAATGCATGGAGAAGTCATTTCGAATGACTGGTCCTCAGTGTTGTGAGAACGATGACTGGTTAAAATTTTTGGTGGTTTCTTGTTCAGTCCATAGGCCTACATCATGTGGCAAACCGGTGAGCATGTGGCTCTATTAGTATAGGAGATACCTGAAAACATATTACACTTTTCATCATAGTGCTTTTACCAATGCATAAAATGCATGGAGAAGTCATTTCGAATGACTGGTCCTCAGTGTTGTGAGAACGATGACTGGTTAAAATTTTTGGTGGTTTCTTGTTCAGTCCATAGGCCTACATCATGTGGCAAACCGGTGAGCATGTGGCTCTATTAGTATAGGAGATACCTGAAAACATATCACACTTTTCATCATAGTGCTTTTACCAATGCATAAAATGCATGGAGAAGTCATTTCGAATGACTGGTCCTCAGTGTTGTGAGAACGATGACTGGTTAAAATTTTTGGTGGTTTCTTGTTCAGTCCATAGGCCTACATCATGTGGCAAACCGGTGAGCATGTGGCTCTATTAGTATAGGAGATACCTGAAAACATATCACACTTTTCATCATAGTGCTTTTACCAATGCATAAAATGCATGGAGAAGTCATTTCGAATGACTGGTCCTCAGTGTTGTGAGAACGATGACTGGTTAAAATTTTTGGTGGTTTCTTGTTCAGTCCATAGGCCTTCATCATGTGGCAAACCGGTGAGCATGTGGCTCTATTAGTATAGGAGATACCTGAAAACATATCACACTTTTCATCATAGTGCTTTTACCAATGCATAAAATGCATGGAGAAGTCATTTCGAATGACTGGTCCTCAGTGTTGTGAGAACGATGACTGGTTAAAATTTTTGGTGGTTTCTTGTTCAGTCCATAGGCCTACATCATGTGGCAAACCGGTGAGCATGCGGCTCTATTAGTATAGGAGATACCTGAAAACATATCACACTTTTCATCATAGTGCTTTTACCAATGCATAAAATGCATGGAGAAGTCATTTCGAATGACTGGTCCTCAGTGTTGTGAGAACGATGACTGGTTAAAATTTTTGGTGGTTTCTTGTTCAGTCCATAGGCCTACATCATGTGGCAAACCGGTGAGCATGTGGCTCTATTAGTATAGGAGATACCTGAAAACATATCACACTTTTCATCATAGTGCTTTTACCAATGCATAAAATGCATGGAGAAGTCATTTCGAATGACTGGTCCTCAGTGTTGTGAGAACGATGACTGGTTAAAATTTTTGGTGGTTTCTTGTTCAGTCCATAGGCCTACATCATGTGGCAAACCGGTGAGCATGTGGCTCTATTAGTATAGGAGATACCTGAAAACATATCACACTTTTCATCATAGTGCTTTTACCAATGCATAAAATGCATGGAGAAGTCATTTCGAATGACTGGTCCTCAGTGTTGTGAGAACGATGACTGGTTAAAATTTTTGGTGGTTTCTTGTTCAGTCCATAGGCCTACATCATGTGGCAAACCGGTGAGCATGTGGCTCTATTAGTATAGGAGATACCTGAAAACATATCACACTTTTCATCATAGTGCTTTTACCAATGCATAAAATGCATGGAGAAGTCATTTCGAATGACTGGTCCTCAGTGTTGTGAGAACGATGACTGGTTAAAATTTTTGGTGGTTTCTTGTTCAGTCTATAGGCCTACATCATGTGGCAAACCGGTGAGCATGTGGCTCTATTAGTATAGGAGATACCTGAAAACATATCACACTTTTCATCATAGTGCTTTTACCAATGCATAAAATGCATGGAGAAGTCATTTCGAATGACTGGTCCTCAGTGTTGTGAGAACGATGACTGGTTAAAATTTTTGGTGGTTTCTTGTTCAGTCCATAGGCCTACATCATGTGGCAAACCGGTGAGCATGTGGCTCTATTAGTATAGGAGATACCTGAAAACATATCACACTTTTCATCATAGTGCTTTTACCAATGCATAAAATGCATGGAGAAGTCATTTCGAATGACTGGTCCTCAGTGTTGTGAGAACGATGACTGGTTAAAATTTTTGGTGGTTTCTTGTTCAGTCCATAGGCCTACATCATGTGGCAAACCGGTGAGCATGTGGCTCTATTAGTATAGGAGATACCTGAAATCATATCACACTTTTCATCATAGTGCTTTTACCAATGCATAAAATGCATGGAGAAGTCATTTCGAATGACTGGTCCTCAGTGTTGTGAGAACGATGACTGGTTAAAATTTTTGGTGGTTTCTTGTTCAGTCCATAGGCCTACATCATGTGGCAAACCGGTGAGCATGTGGCTCTATTAGTATAGGAGATACCTGAAAACATATCACACTTTTCATCATAGTGCTTTTACCAATGCATAAAATGCATGGAGAAGTCATTTCGAATGACTGGTCATCAGTGTTGTGAGAACGATGACTGGTTAAAATTTTTGGTGGTTTCTTGTTCAGTCCATAGGCCTACATCATGTGGCAAACCGGTGAGCATGTGGCTCTATTAGTATAGGAGATACCTGAAAACATATCACACTTTTCATCATAGTGCTTTTACCAATGCATAAAATGCATGGAGAAGTCATTTCGAATGACTGGTCCTCAGTGTTGTGAGAACGATGACTGGTTAAAATTTTTGGTGGTTTCTTGTTCAGTCCATAGGCCTACATCATGTGGCAAACCGGTGAGCATGTGGCTCTATTAGTATAGGAGATACCTGAAAACATATCACACTTTTCATCATAGTGCTTTTACCAATGCATAAAATGCATGGAGAAGTCATTTTGAATGACTGGTCCTCAGTGTTGTGAGAACGATGACTGGTTAAAATTTTTGGTGGTTTCTTGTTCAGTCCATAGGCCTACATCATGTGGCAAACCGGTGAGCATGTGGCTCTATTAGTATAGGAGATACCTGAAAACATGTCACACTTTTCATCATAGTGCTTTTACCAATGCATAAAATGCATGGAGAAGTCATTTCGAATGACTGGTCCTCAGTGTTGTGAGAACGATGACTGGTTAAAATTTTTGGTGGTTTCTTGTTCAGTCCATAGGCCTACATCATGTGGCAAACCGGTGAGCATGTGGCTCTATTAGTATAGGAGATACCTGAAAACATATCACACTTTTCATCATAGTGCTTTTACCAATGCATAAAATGCATCATTTCGAATGACTGGTCCTCAGTGTTGTGAGAACGATGACTGGTTAAAATTTTTGGTGGTTTCTTGTTCAGTCCATAGGCCTACATCATGTGGCAAACCGGTGAGTATGTGGCTCTATTAGTATAGGAGATACCTGAAAACATATCACAAACCAGGGATTCAAGCTTCAGGAGGCTAATATGCATATTCCAGGTGCCTTCTGGGAGAAGCGAAGTCTCCCTAAGCTAGAAGATCGTTGGGTACAGCCGGGACCAGCTGCTTCGAAAGCATCACCAAACCAGGGATTCAAGCTTCAGGAGGCTAATTTGCATATTCCAGGTGCCTTCTGGGAGAAGCGAAGTCTCCCTAAGCTAGAAGATCGTTGGGTACAGCCGGGACCAGCTGCTTCGAAAGCATCACCAAACCAGGGATTCAAGCTTCAGGAGGCTAATTTGCATATTCCAGGTGCCTTCTGGGAGAAGCGAAGTCTCCCTAAGCTAGAAGATCGTTGGGTACAGCCGGGACCAGCTGCTTCGAAAGCATCACCAAACCAGGGATTCAAGCTTCAGGAGGCTAATTTGCATATTCCAGGTGCCTTCTGGGAGAAGCGAAGTCTCCCTAAGCTAGAAGATCGTTGGGTACAGCCGGGACCAGCTGCTTCGAAAGCATCACCAAACCAGGGATTCAAGCTTCAGGAGGCTAATTTGCATATTCCAGGTGCCTTCTGGGAGAAGCGAAGTCTCCCTAAGCTAGAAGATCGTTGGGTACAGCCGGGACCAGCTGCTTCGAAAGCATCACCAAACCAGGGATTCAAGCTTCAGGAGGCTAATTTGCATATTCCAGGTGCCTTCTGGGAGAAGCGAAGTCTCCCTAAGCTAGAAGATCGTTGGGTACAGATGGGACCAGCTGCTTCGAAAGCATCACCAAACCAGGGATTCAAGCTTCAGGAGGCTAATTTGCATATTCCAGGTGCCTTCTGGGAGAAGCGAAGTCTCCCTAAGCTAGAAGATCGTTGGGTACAGCCGGGACCAGCTGCTTCGAAAGCATCACCAAACCAGGGATTCAAGCTTCAGGAGGCTAATTTTCATATTCCAGGTGCCTTCTGGGAGAAGCGAAGTCTCCCTAAGCTAGAAGATCGTTGGGTACAGCCGGGACCAGCTGCTTCGAAAGCATCACCAAACCGCGCGCCTTACGGCGCGCAAATTTTTGCCTGTAGGACATTATTGCAAGAGAGCTTGGCTGAGTAGATTACACAAGAAGGAAAACACACAGCAAGTCAGCAGGATCTAGGAGCAACATGGCAGATGTGACAACCTACATGGTGAGCTGCAGCATGTGCTACATGTTCACAGATCGACCAGAAGAAGAATCCAATTTCACCTGTCAGAAGTGTAGACTAGTGGCCCTTTTAGAAGAAAAGGTGCGGGGTCTGGAAGAAAGAATAGCAACTTTGAAACTCATCAAAGAGAATGAAGACTTTCTAGACAGAACAGAAGCATCTCTACTGGTCACAGAAGGTGCAAAAAGTGTCAGAGAACCTCCAAAAGCAGATGAGTGGAAGCATGTGACCAAAAGAAGCAAGAAGACCATGGAGAAATCACCAACCACACAACTGAAGAACCGATATCAAATCTTTGTAGAGGATGAAGATGGCACACCTAAGAATGAAGCAATACCAGCAAGCAAAAAAGAAAAGGGCACACAGCAACAAGTGACAGCAAAAAGTACAGCCAAGAAGCAACGAAGAGTGGTGGTGGTGGGAGACTCACTACTGAGAGGCACCGAAGCAGCCATCTGCAGACCGGACATAACTGCAAGAGAAGTATGCTGCCTTCCAGGTGCGATGATCAAGGATGTGACCGATAGGATACCAAAGCTCTTCAGCTCCAAGGACGTCCACCCATTTCTTCTGATACATGTTGGCACCAATGACACGGCAAGGAAGGACCTACCGACAATCTGCAAGGACTTTGAAGAGTTGGGGAAGAAAGTAAAGGAACTGGATGCACAGGTAGTTTTTTCTTCTATCCTTCCAGTAGACGGGCATGGCACCAGGAGATGGAACAGGATCCTTGATGCAAACAACTGGCTAAGACGATGGTGCAGACAACAAGGATTTGGATTCCTGGACCACGGTGTGAATTACTGGTATGATGGACTCCTCACCAGAGACGGACTACACCTCAACAAACCTGGGAAACACACATTCGCCAGAAGACTCGCTACACTCATCAGGAGGGCGTTAAACTAGAAGAAGAGGGGACGGGAAGAAAAACATTAGACTCGAACAAAGACGACCCAGGAAAACATACTCAGAAGGGAGGTAAGAACATTTCTAAAACAATCCACAGTGAGGAGATTGGAACAAAACAAAATCCTCTAAACTGCATGCTCGCAAACGCCAGAAGCCTGACAAACAAGATGGAAGAACTAGAAGCAGAAATATCTACAGGTAACTTTGACATAGTGGGAATAACCGAGACATGGTTAGATGAAAGCTATGACTGGGCAGTTAACTTACAGGGTTACAGTCTGTTTAGAAAGGATCGTAAAAATCGGAGAGGAGGAGGGGTTTGTCTCTATGTAAAGTCTTGTCTAAAGTCCACTTTAAGGGAGGATATTAGCGAAGGGAATGAGGATGTCGAGTCCATATGGGTTGAAATTCATGGAGGGAAAAATGGTAACAAAATTCTCATTGGGGTCTGTTACAAACCCCCAAATATAACAGAAAGCATGGAAAGTCTACTTCTAAAGCAGATAGATGAAGCTGCAACCCATAATGAGGTCCTGGTTATGGGGGACTTTAACTACCCGGATATTAACTGGGAAACAGAAACCTGTGAAACCCATAAAGGCAACAGGTTTCTGCTAATAACCAAGAAAAATTATCTTTCACAATTGGTGCAGAATCCAACCAGAGGAGCAGCACTTTTAGACCTAATACTATCTAATAGACCTGACAGAATAACAAATCTGCAGGTGGTTGGGCATTTAGGAAATAGCGACCACAATATTGTGCAGTTTCACCTGTCTTTCACTAGGGGGACTTGTCGGGGAGTCACAAAAACATTGAACTTTAGGAAGGCAAAGTTTGAACGGCTTAGAGATGCCCTTAATCTGGTAGACTGGGACAATATCCTCAGAAATGAGAATACAGATAATAAATGGGAAATGTTTAAGAACATCCTAAATAGGCAGTGTAAGCGGTTTATACCTTGTGGGAATAAAAGGACTAGAAATAGGAAAAACCCAATGTGGCTAAACAAAGAAGTAAGACAGGCAATTAACAGTAAAAAGAAAGCATTTGCACTACTAAAGCAGGATGGCACCATTGAAGCTCTAAAAAACTATAGGGAGAAAAATACTTTATCTAAAAAACTAATTAAAGCTGCCAAAAAGGAAACAGAGAAGCACATTGCTAAGGAGAGTAAAACTAATCCCAAACTGTTCTTCAACTATATCAATAGTAAAAGAATAAAAACTGAAAATGTAGGCCCCTTAAAAAATAGTGAGGAAAGAATGGTTGTAGATGACGAGGAAAAAGCTAACATATTAAACACCTTCTTCTCCACGGTATTCACGGTGGAAAATGAAATGCTAGGTGAAATCCCAAGAAACAATGAAAACCCTATATTAAGGGTCACCAATCTAACCCAAGAAGAGGTGCGAAACCGGCTAAATAAGATTCAAATAGATAAATCTCCGGGTCCGGATGGCATACACCCACGAGTACTAAGAGAACTAAGTAATGTAATAGATAAACCATTATTTCTTATTTTTAGTGACTCTATAGCGACAGGGTCTGTTCCGCAGGACTGGCGCATAGCAAATGTGGTGCCAATATTCAAAAAGGGCTCTAAAAGTGAACCTGGAAATTATAGGCCAGTAAGTCTAACCTCTATTGTTGGTAAAATATTTGAAGGGTTTCTGAGGGATGTTATTCTGGATTATCTCAATGAGAATAACTGTTTAACTCCATATCAGCATGGGTTTATGAGAAATCGCTCCTGTCAAACCAATCTAATCAGTTTTTATGAAGAGGTAAGCTATAGGCTGGACCACGGTGAGTCATTGGACGTGGTATATCTCGATTTTTCCAAAGCGTTTGATACCGTGCCGCACAAGAGGTTGGTACACAAAATGAGAATGCTTGGTCTGGGGGAAAATGTGTGTAAATGGGTTAGTAACTGGCTTAGTGATAGAAAGCAGAGGGTGGTTATAAATGGTATAGTCTCTAACTGGGTCGCTGTGACCAGTGGGGTACCGCAGGGGTCAGTATTGGGACCTGTTCTCTTCAACATATTCATTAATGATCTGGTAGAAGGTTTACACAGTAAAATATCGATATTTGCAGATGATACAAAACTATGTAAAGCAGTTAATACAAGAGAAGATAGTATTCTGCTACAGATGGATCTGGATAAGTTGGAAACTTGGGCTGAAAGGTGGCAGATGAGGTTTAACAATGATAAATGTAAGGTTATACACATGGGAAGAGGGAATCAATATCACCGTTACACACTGAACGGGAAACCACTGGGTAAATCTGACAGGGAGAAGGACTTGGGGATCCTAGTTAATGATAAACTTACCTGGAGCAGCCAGTGCCAGGCAGCAGCTGCCAAGGCAAACAGGATCATGGGGTGCATTAAAAGAGGTCTGGATACACATGATGAGAGCATTATACTGCCTCTGTACAAATCCCTAGTTAGACCGCACATGGAGTACTGTGTCCAGTTTTGGGCACCGGTGCTCAGGAAGGATATAATGGAACTAGAGAGAGTACAAAGGAGGGCAACAAAATTAATAAAGGGGATGGGAGAACTACAATACCCAGATAGATTAGCGAAATTAGGATTATTTAGTCTAGAAAAAAGACGACTGAGGGGCGATCTAATAACCATGTATAAGTATATAAGGGGACAATACAAATATCTCGCTGAGGATCTGTTTATACCAAGGAAGGTGACGGGCACAAGGGGGCATTCTTTGCGTCTGGAGGAGAGAAGGTTTTTCCACCAACATAGAAGAGGATTCTTTACTGTTAGGGCAGTGAGAATCTGGAATTGCTTGCCTGAGGAGGTGGTGATGGCGAACTCAGTCGAGGGGTTCAAGAGAGGCCTGGATGTCTTCCTGGAGCAGAACAATATTGTATCATACAATTATTAGGTTCTGTAGAAGGACGTAGATCTGGGTATTTATTATGATGGAATATAGGCTGAACTGGATGGACAAATGTCTTTTTTCGGCCTTACTAACTATGTTACTATGTTACTATGTTACTTTTCATCATAGTGCTTTTACCAATGCATAAAATGCATGGAGAAGTCATTTCGAATGACTGGTCCTCAGTGTTGTGAGAACGATGACTGGTTAAAATTTTTGGTGGTTTCTTGTTCAGTCCATAGGCCTACATCATGTGGCAAACCGGTGAGCATGTGGCTCTATTAGTATAGGAGATACCTGAAAACATATCACACTTTTCATCATAGTGCTTTTACCAATGCATAAAATGCATGGAGAAGTCATTTCGAATGACTGGTCCTCAGTGTTGTGAGAACGATGACTGGTTAAAATTTTTGGTGGTTTCTTGTTCAGTCCATAGGCCTACATCATGTGGCAAACCGGTGAGCATGTGGCTCTATTAGTATAGGAGATACCTGAAAACATATCACACTTTTCATCATAGTGCTTTTACCAATGCATAAAATGCATGGAGAAGTCATTTCGAATGACTGGTCCTCAGTGTTGTGAGAACGATGACTGGTTAAAATTTTTGGTGGTTTCTTGTTCAGTCCATAGGCCTACATCATGTGGCAAACCGGTGAGCATGTGGCTCTATTAGTATAGGAGATACCTGAAAACATATCACACTTTTCATCATAGTGCTTTTACCAATGCATAAAATGCATGGAGAAGTCATTTCGAATGACTGGTCCTCAGTGTTGTGAGAACGATGACTGGTTAAAATTTTTGGTGGTTTCTTGTTCAGTCCATAGGCCTACATCATGTGGCAAACCGGTGAGCATGTGGCTCTATTAGTATAGGAGATACCTGAAAACATATCACACTTTTCATCATAGTGCTTTTACCAATGCATAAAATGCATGGAGAAGTCATTTCGAATGACTGGTCCTCAGTGTTGTGAGAACGATGACTGGTTAAAATTTTTGGTGGTTTCTTGTTCAGTCCATAGGCCTACATCATGTGGCAAACCGGTGAGCATGTGGCTCTATTAGTATAGGAGATACCTGAAAACATATCACACTTTTCATCATAGTGCTTTTACCAATGCATAAAATGCATCATTTCGAATGACTGGTCCTCAGTGTTGTGAGAACGATGACTGGTTAAAATTTTTGGTGGTTTCTTGTTCAGTCCATAGGCCTACATCATGTGGCAAACCGGTGAGCATGTGGCTCTATTAGTATAGGAGATACCTGAAAACATATCACACTTTTCATCATAGTGCTTTTACCAATGCATAAAATGCATGGAGAAGTCATTTCGAATGACTGGTCCTCAGTGTTGTGAGAACGATGACTGCTTAAAATTTTTGGTGGTTTGTTCAGTCCATAGGCCTACATCATGTGGCAAACCGGTGAGCATGTGGCTCTATTAGTATAGGAGATACCTGAAAACATATCACACTTTTCATCATAGTGCTTTTACCAATGCATAAAATGCATGGAGAAGTCATTTTGAATGACTGGTCCTCAGTGTTGTGAGAACGATGACTGGTTAAAATTTTTGGTGGTTTCTTGTTCAGTCCATAGGCCTACATCATGTGGCAAACCGGTGAGCATGTGGCTCTATTAGTATAGGAGATACCTGAAAACATATCACACTTTTCATCATAGTGCTTTTACCAATGCATAAAATGCATGGAGAAGTCATTTCGAATGACTGGTCCTCAGTGTTGTGAGAACGATGACTGGTTAAAATTTTTGGTGGTTTCTTGTTCAGTCCATAGGCCTACATCATGTGGCAAACCGGTGAGCATGTGGCTCTATTAGTTAAGGAGATACCTGAAAACATATCACACTTTTCATCATAGTGCTTTTACCAATGCATAAAATGCATGGAGAAGTCATTTCGAATGACTGGTCCTCAGTGTTGTGAGAACGATGACTGGTTAAAATTTTTGGTGGTTTCTTGTTCAGTCCATAGGCCTACATCATGTGGCAAACCGGTGAGTATGTGGCTCTATTAGTATAGGAGATACCTGAAAACATATCACACTTTTCATCATAGTGCTTTTACCAATGCATAAAATGCATGGAGAAGTCATTTCGAATGACTGGTCCTCAGTGTTGTGAGAACGATGACTGGTTAAAATTTTTGGTGGTTTCTTGTTCAGTCCATACACCTACATCATGTGGCAAACCGGTGAGCATGCGGCTCTATTAGTATAGGAGATACCTGAAAACATATCACACTTTTCATCATAGTGCTTTTACCAATGCATAAAATGCATGGAGAAGTCATTTCGAATGACTGGTCCTCAGTGTTGTGAGAACGATGACTGGTTAAAATTTTTGGTGGTTTCTTGTTCAGTCCATAGGCCTACATCATGTGGCAAACCGGTGAGCATGTGGCTCTATTAGTATAGGAGATACCTGAAAACATATCACACTTTTCATCATAGTGCTTTTACCAATGCATAAAATGCATGGAGAAGTCATTTCGAATGACTGGTCCTCAGTGTTGTGGGAACGATGACTGGTTAAAATTTTTGGTGGTTTCTTGTTCAGTCCATAGGCCTACATCATGTGGCAAACCGGTGAGCATGTGGCTCTATTAGTATAGGAGATACCTGAAAACATATCACACTTTTCATCATAGTGCTTTTACCAATGCATAAAATGCATGGAGAAGTCATTTCGAATGACTGGTCCTCAGTGTTGTGAGAACGATGACTGGTTAAAATTTTTGGTGGTTTCTTGTTCAGTCCATAGGCCTACATCATGTGGCAAACCGGTGAGCATGTGGCTCTATTAGTATAGGAGATACCTGAAAACATATCACTCTTTTCATCATAGTGCTTTTACCAATGCATAAAATGCATGGAGAAGTCATTTCGAATGACTGGTCCTCAGTGTTGTGAGAACGATGACTGGTTAAAATTTTTGGTGGTTTCTTGTTCAGTCCATAGGCCTACATCATGTGGCAAACCGGTGAGCATGTGGCTCTATTAGTATAGGAGATACCTGAAAACATATCACACTTTTCATCATAGTGCTTTTACCAATGCATAAAATGCATGGAGAAGTCATTTCGAATGACTGGTCCTCAGTGTTGTGAGAACGATGACTGGTTAAAATTTTTGGTGGTTTCTTGTTCAGTCTATAGGCCTACATCATGTGGCAAACCGGTGAGCATGTGGCTCTATTAGTATAGGAGATACCTGAAAACATATCACACTTTTCATCATAGTGCTTTTACCAATGCATAAAATGCATGGAGAAGTCATTTCGAATGACTGGTCCTCAGTGTTGTGAGAACGATGACTAGTTAAAATTTTTGGTGGTTTCTTGTTCAGTCCATAGGCCTACATCATGTGGCAAACCGGTGAGCATGTGGCTCTATTAGTATAGGAGATACCTGAAAACATATCACACTTTTCATCATAGTGCTTTTACCAATGCATAAAATGCATGGAGAAGTCATTTCGAATGACTGGTCCTCAGTGTTGTGAGAACGATGACTGGTTAAAATTTTTGGTGGTTTCTTGTTCAGTCCATAGGCCTACATCATGTGGCAAACCGGTGAGCATGTGGCTCTATTAGTATAGGAGATACCTGAAAACATATCACACTTTTCATCATAGTGCTTTTACCAATGCATAAAATGCATGGAGAAGTCATTTCGAATGACTGGTCCTCAGTGTTGTGAGAACGATGACTGGTTAAAATTTTTGGTGGTTTCTTGTTCAGTCCATAGGCCTACATCATGTGGCAAACCGGTGAGCATGTGGCTCTATTAGTATAGGAGATACCTGAAAACATATCACACTTTTCATCATAGTGCTTTTACCAATGCATAAAATGCATGGAGAAGTCATTTCGAATGACTGGTCATCAGTGTTGTGAGAACGATGACTGGTTAAAATTTTTGGTGGTTTCTTGTTCAGTCCATAGGCCTACATCATGTGGCAAACCGGTGAGCATGTGGCTCTATTAGTATAGGAGATACCTGAAAACATATCACACTTTTCATCATAGTGCTTTTACCAATGCATAAAATGCATGGAGAAGTCATTTCGAATGACTGGTCCTCAGTGTTGTGAGAACGATGACTGGTTAAAATTTTTGGTGGTTTCTTGTTCAGTCCATAGGCCTACATCATGTGGCAAACCGGTGAGCATGTGGCTCTATTAGTATAGGAGATACCTGAAAACATATCACACTTTTCATCATAGTGCTTTTACCAATGCATAAAATGCATGGAGAAGTCATTTTGAATGACTGGTCCTCAGTGTTGTGAGAACGATGACTGGTTAAAATTTTTGGTGGTTTCTTGTTCAGTCCATAGGCCTACATCATGTGGCAAACCGGTGAGCATGTGGCTCTATTAGTATAGGAGATACCTGAAAACATATCACACTTTTCATCATAGTGCTTTTACCAATGCATAAAATGCATGGAGAAGTCATTTCGAATGACTGGTCCTCAGTGTTGTGAGAACGATGACTGGTTAAAATTTTTGGTGGTTTCTTGTTCAGTCCATAGGCCTACATCATGTGGCAAACCGGTGAGCATGTGGCTCTATTAGTATAGGAGATACCTGAAAACATATCACACTTTTCATCATAGTGCTTTTACCAATGCATAAAATGCATCATTTCGAATGACTGGTCCTCAGTGTTGTGAGAACGATGACTGGTTAAAATTTTTGGTGGTTTCTTGTTCAGTCCATAGGCCTACATCATGTGGCAAACCGGTGAGTATGTGGCTCTATTAGTATAGGAGATACCTGAAAACATATCACAAACCAGGGATTCAAGCTTCAGGAGGCTAATTTGCATATTCCAGGTGCCTTCTGGGAGAAGCGAAGTCTCCCTAAGCTAGAAGATCGTTGGGTACAGCCGGGACCAGCTGCTTCGAAAGCATCACCAAACCAGGGATTCAAGCTTCAGGAGGCTAATTTGCATATTCCAGGTGCCTTCTGGGAGAAGCGAAGTCTCCCTAAGCTAGAAGATCGTTGGGTACAGCCGGGACCAGCTGCTTCGAAAGCATCACCAAACCAGGGATTCAAGCTTCAGGAGGCTAATTTGCATATTCCAGGTGCCTTCTGGGAGAAGCGAAGTCTCCCTAAGCTAGAAGATCGTTGGGTACAGCCGGGACCAGCTGCTTCGAAAGCATCACCAAACCAGGGATTCAAGCTTCAGGAGGCTAATTTGCATATTCCAGGTGCCTTCTGGGAGAAGCGAAGTCTCCCTAAGCTAGAAGATCGTTGGGTACAGCCGGGACCAGCTGCTTCGAAAGCATCACCAAACCAGGGATTCAAGCTTCAGGAGGCTAATTTGCATATTCCAGGTGCCTTCTGGGAGAAGCGAAGTCTCCCTAAGCTAGAAGATCGTTGGGTACAGCCGGGACCAGCTGCTTCGAAAGCATCACCAAACCAGGGATTCAAGCTTCAGGAGGCTAATTTGCATATTCCAGGTGCCTTCTGGGAGAAGCGAAGTCTCCCTAAGCTAGAAGATCGTTGGGTACAGCCGGGACCAGCTGCTTCGAAAGCATCACCAAACCAGGGATTCAAGCTTCAGGAGGCTAATTTGCATATTCCAGGTGCCTTCTGGGAGAAGCGAAGTCTCCCTAAGCTAGAAGATCGTTGGGTACAGCCGGGACCAGCTGCTTCGAAAGCATCACCAAACCGCGCGCCTTACGGCGCGCAAATTTTTGCCTGTAGGACATTATTGCAAGAGAGCTTGGCTGAGTAGATTACACAAGAAGGAAAACACACAGCAAGTCAGCAGGATCTAGGAGCAACATGGCAGATGTGACAACCTACATGGTGAGCTGTAGCATGTGGTACATGTTCACAGATCGACCAGAAGAAGAATCCAATTTCACCTGTCAGAAGTGTAGACTAGTGGCCCTTTTAGAAGAAAAGGTGCGGGGTCTGGAAGAAAGAATAGCAACTTTGAAACTCATCAAAGAGAATGAAGACTTTCTAGACAGAACAGAAGCATCTCTACTGGTCACAGAAGGTGGAAAAAGTGTCAGAGAACCTCCAAAAGCAGATGAGTGGAAGCATGTGACCAAAAGAAGCAAGAAGACCATGGAGAAATCACCAACCACACAACTGAAGAACCGATATCAAATCTTTGTAGAGGATGAAGATGGCACACCTAAGAATGAAGCAATACCAGCAAGCAAAAAAGAAAAGGGCACACAGCAACAAGTGACAGCAAAAAGTACAGCCAAGAAGCAACGAAGAGTGGTGGTGGTGGGAGACTCACTACTGAGAGGCACCGAAGCAGCCATCTGCAGACCGGACATAACTGCAAGAGAAGTATGCTGCCTTCCAGGTGCGATGATCAAGGATGTGACCGATAGGATACCAAAGCTCTTCAGCTCCAAGGACGTCCACCCATTTCTTCTGATACATGTTGGCACCAATGACACGGCAAGGAAGGACCTACCGACAATCTGCAAGGACTTTGAAGAGTTGGGGAAGAAAGTAAAGGAACTGGATGCACAGGTAGTTTTTTCTTCTATCCTTCCAGTAGACGGGCATGGCACCAGGAGATGGAACAGGATCCTTGATGCAAACAACTGGCTAAGACGATGGTGCAGACAACAAGGATTTGGATTCCTGGACCACGGTGTGAATTACTGGTATGATGGACTCCTCGCCAGAGACGGACTACACCTCAACAAACCTGGGAAACACACATTCGCCAGAAGACTCGCTACACTCATCAGGAGGGCGTTAAACTAGAAGAAGAGGGGACGGGAAGAAAAACATTAGACTCGAACAAAGACGACCCAGGAAAACATACTCAGAAGGGAGGTAAGAACATTTCTAAAACAATCCACAGTGAGGAGATTGGAACAAAACAAAATCCTCTAAACTGCATGCTCGCAAACGCCAGAAGCCTGACAAACAAGATGGAAGAACTAGAAGCAGAAATATCTACAGGTAACTTTGACATAGTGGGAATAACCGAGACATGGTTAGATGAAAGCTATGACTGGGCAGTTAACTTACAGGGTTACAGTCTGTTTAGAAAGGATCGTAAAAATCGGAGAGGAGGAGGGGTTTGTCTCTATGTAAAGTCTTGTCTAAAGTCCACTTTAAGGGAGGATATTAGCGAAGGGAATGAGGATGTCGAGTCCATATGGGTTGAAATTCATGGAGGGAAAAATGGTAACAAAATTCTCATTGGGGTCTGTTACAAACCCCCAAATATAACAGAAAGCATGGAAAGTCTACTTCTAAAGCAGATAGATGAAGCTGCAACCCATAATGAGGTCCTGGTTATGGGGGACTTTAACTACCCGGATATTAACTGGGAAACAGAAACCTGTGAAACCCATAAAGGCAACAGGTTTCTGCTAATAACCAAGAAAAATTATCTTTCACAATTGGTGCAGAATCCAACCAGAGGAGCAGCACTTTTAGACCTAATACTATCTAATAGACCTGACAGAATAACAAATCTGCAGGTGGTTGGGCATTTAGGAAATAGCGACCACAATATTGTGCAGTTTCACCTGTCTTTCACTAGGGGGACTTGTCAGGGAGTCACAAAAACATTGAACTTTAGGAAGGCAAAGTTTGAACGGCTTAGAGATGCCCTTAATCTGGTAGACTGGGACAATATCCTCAGAAATGAGAATACAGATAATAAATGGGAAATGTTTAAGAACATCCTAAATAGGCAGTGTAAGCGGTTTATACCTTGTGGGAATAAAAGGACTAGAAATAGGAAAAACCCAATGTGGCTAAACAAAGAAGTAAGACAGGCAATTAACAGTAAAAAGAAAGCATTTGCACTACTAAAGCAGGATGGCACCATTGAAGCTCTAAAAAACTATAGGGAGAAAAATACTTTATCTAAAAAACTAATTAAAGCTGCCAAAAAGGAAACAGAGAAGCACATTGCTAAGGAGAGTAAAACTAATCCCAAACTGTTCTTCAACTATATCAATAGTAAAAGAATAAAAACTGAAAATGTAGGCCCCTTAAAAAATAGTGAGGAAAGAATGGTTGTAGATGACGAGGAAAAAGCTAACATATTAAACACCTTCTTCTCCACGGTATTCACGGTGGAAAATGAAATGCTAGGTGAAATCCCAAGAAACAATGAAAACCCTATATTAAGGGTCACCAATCTAACCCAAGAAGAGGTGCGAAACCGGCTAAATAAGATTAAAATAGATAAATCTCCGGGTCCGGATGGCATACACCCACGAGTACTAAGAGAACTAAGTAATGTAATAGATAAACCATTATTTCTTATTTTTAGTGACTCTATAGCGACAGGGTCTGTTCCGCAGGACTGGCGCATAGCAAATGTGGTGCCAATATTCAAAAAGGGCTCTAAAAGTGAACCTGGAAATTATAGGCCAGTAAGTCTAACCTCTATTGTTGGTAAAATATTTGAAGGGTTTCTGAGGGATGTTATTCTGGATTATCTCAATGAGAATAACTGTTTAACTCCATATCAGCATGGGTTTATGAGAAATCGCTCCTGTCAAACCAATCTAATCAGTTTTTATGAAGAGGTAAGCTATAGACTGGACCACGGTGAGTCATTGGACGTGGTATATCTCGATTTTTCCAAAGCGTTTGATACCGTGCCGCACAAGAGGTTGGTACACAAAATGAGAATGCTTGGTCTGGGGGAAAATGTGTGTAAATGGGTTAGTAACTGGCTTAGTGATAGAAAGCAGAGGGTGGTTATAAATGGTATAGTCTCTAACTGGGTCGCTGTGACCAGTGGGGTACCGCAGGGGTCAGTATTGGGACCTGTTCTCTTCAACATATTCATTAATGATCTGGTAGAAGGTTTACACAGTAAAATATCGATATTTGCAGATGATACAAAACTATGTAAAGCAGTTAATACAAGAGAAGATAGTATTCTGCTACAGATGGATCTGGATAAGTTGGAAACTTGGGCTGAAAGGTGGCAGATGAGGTTTAACAATGATAAATGTAAGGTTATACACATGGGAAGAGGGAATCAATATCACCATTACACACTGAACGGGAAACCACTGGGTAAATCTGACAGGGAGAAGGACTTGGGGATCCTAGTTAATGATAAACTTACCTGGAGCAGCCAGTGCCAGGCAGCAGCTGCCAAGGCAAACAGGATCATGGGGTGCATTAAAAGAGGTCTGGATACACATGATGAGAGCATTATACTGCCTCTGTACAAATCCCTAGTTAGACCGCACATGGAGTACTGTTTTGGGCACCGGTGCTCAGGAAGGATATAATGGAACTAGAGAGAGTACAAAGGAGGGCAACAAAATTAATAAAGGGGATGGGAGAACTACAATACCCAGATAGATTAGCGAAATTAGGATTATTTAGTCTAGAAAAAAGACGACTGAGGGGCGATCTAATAACCATGTATAAGTATATAAGGGGACAATACAAATATCTCGCTGAGGATCTGTTTATACCAAGGAAGGTGACGGGCACAAGGGGGCATTCTTTGCGTCTGGAGGAGAGAAGGTTTTTCCACCAACATAGAAGAGGATTCTTTACTGTTAGGGCAGTGAGAATCTGGAATTGCTTGCCTGAGGAGGTGGTGATGGCGAACTCAGTCGAGGGGTTCAAGAGAGGCCTGGATGTCTTCCTGGAGCAGAACAATATTGTATCATACAATTATTAGGTTCTGTAGAAGGACGTAGATCTGGGTATTTATTATGATGGAATATAGGCTGAACTGGATGGACAAATGTCTTTTTTCGGCCTTACTAACTATGTTACTATGTTACTATGTTACTTTTCATCATAGTGCTTTTACCAATGCATAAAATGCATGGAGAAGTCATTTCGAATGACTGGTCCTCAGTGTTGTGAGAACGATGACTGGTTAAAATTTTTGGTGGTTTCTTGTTCAGTCCATAGGCCTACATCATGTGGCAAACCGGTGAGCATGTGGCTCTATTAGTATAGGAGATACCTGAAAACATATCACACTTTTCATCATAGTGCTTTTACCAATGCATAAAATGCATGGAGAAGTCATTTCAAATGACTGGTCCTCAGTGTTGTGAGAACGATGACTGGTTAAAATTTTTGGTGGTTTCTTGTTCAGTCTATAGGCCTACATCATGTGGCAAACCGGTGAGCATGTGGCTCTATTAGTATAGGAGATACCTGAAAACATATCACACTTTTCATCATAGTGCTTTTACCAATGCATAAAATGCATGGAGAAGTCATTTCGAATGACTGGTCCTCAGTGTTGTGAGAACGATGACTGGTTAAAATTTTTGGTGGTTTCTTGTTCAGTCCATAGGCCTACATCAAGTGGCAAACCGGTGAGCATGTGGCTCTATTAGTATAGGAGATACCTGAAAACATATCACACTTTTCATCATAGTGCTTTTACCAATGCATAAAATGCATGGAGAAGTCATTTCGAATGACTGGTCCTCAGTGTTGTGAGAACGATGACTGGTTAAAATTTTTGGTGGTTTCTTGTTCAGTCCATAGGCCTACATCATGTGGCAAACCGGTGAGCATGTGGCTCTATTAGTATAGGAGATACCTGAAAACATATCACACTTTTCATCATAGTGCTTTTACCAATGCATAAAATGCATGGAGAAGTCATTTCGAATGACTGGTCCTCAGTGTTGTGAGAACGATGACTGGTTAAAATTTTTGGTGGTTTCTTGTTCAGTCCATAGGCCTACATCATGTGGCAAACCGGTGAGCATGTGGCTCTATTAGTATAGGAGATACCTGAAAACATATCACACTTTTCATCATAGTGCTTTTACCAATGCATAAAATGCATGGAGAAGTCATTTCGAATGACTGGTCCTCAGTGTTGTGAGAATGATGACTGGTTAAAATTTTTGGTGGTTTCTTGTTCAGTCCATAGGCCTACATCATGTGGCAAACCGGTGAGCATGTGGCTCTATTAGTATAGGAGATACCTGAAAACATATCACACTTTTCATCATAGTGCTTTTACCAATGCATAAAATGCATCATTTCGAATGACTGGTCCTCAGTGTTGTGAGAACGATGACTGGTTAAAATTTTTGGTGGTTTCTTGTTCAGTCCATAGGCCTACATCATGTGGCAAACCGGTGAGCATGTGGCTCTATTAGTATAGGAGATACCTGAAAACATATCACACTTTTCATCATAGTGCTTTTACCAATGCATAAAATGCATGGAGAAGTCATTTCGAATGACTGGTCCTCAGTGTTGTGAGAACGATGACTGGTTAAAATTTTTGGTGGTTTGTTCAGTCCATAGGCCTACATCATGTGGCAAACCGGTGAGCATGTGGCTCTATTAGTATAGGAGATACCTGAAAACATATCACACTTTTCATCATAGTGCTTTTACCAATGCATAAAATGCATGGAGAAGTCATTTTGAATGACTGGTCCTCAGTGTTGTGAGAACGATGACTGGTTAAAATTTTTGGTGGTTTCTTGTTCAGTCCATAGGCCTACATCATGTGGCAAACCGGTGAGCATGTGGCTCTATTAGTATAGGAGATACCTGAAAACATATCACACTTTTCATCATAGTGCTTTTACCAATGCATAAAATGCATGGAGAAGTCATTTCGAATGACTGGTCCTCAGTGTTGTGAGAACGATGACTGGTTAAAATTTTTGGTGGTTTCTTGTTCAGTCCATAGGCCTACATCATGTGGCAAACCGGTGAGCATGTGGCTCTATTAGTATAGGAGATACCTGAAAACATATCACACTTTTCATCATAGTGCTTTTACCAATGCATAAAATGCATGGAGAAGTCATTTCGAATGACTGGTCCTCAGTGTTGTGAGAACGATGACTGGTTAAAATTTTTGGTGGTTTCTTGTTCAGTCCATAGGCCTACATCATGTGGCAAACCGGTGAGCATGTGGCTCTATTAGTATAGGAGATACCTGAAAACATATCACACTTTTCATCATAGTGCTTTTACCAATGCATAAAATGCATGGAGAAGTCATTTCGAATGACTGGTCCTCAGTGTTGTGAGAACGATGACTGGTTAAAATTTTTGGTGGTTTCTTGTTCAGTCCATAGGCCTACATCATGTGGCAAACCGGTGAGCATGTGGCTCTATTAGTATAGGAGATACCTGAAAACATATCACACTTTTCATCATAGTGCTTTTACCAATGCATAAAATGCATGGAGAAGTCATTTCGAATGACTGGTCCTCAGTGTTGTGAGAACGATGACTGGTTAAAATTTTTGGTGGTTTCTTGTTCAGTCCATAGGCCTACATCATGTGGCAAACCGGTGAGCATGTGGCTCTATTAGTATAGGAGATACCTGAAAACATATCACACTTTTCATCATAGTGCTTTTACCAATGCATAAAATGCATGGAGAAGTCATTTCGAATGACTGGTCCTCATTGTTGTGAGAACGATGACTGGTTAAAATTTTTGGTGGTTTCTTGTTCAGTCCATAGGCCTACATCATGTGGCAAACCGGTGAGCATGTGGCTCTATTAGTATAGGAGATACCTGAAAACATATCACACTTTTCATCATAGTGCTTTTACCAATGCATAAAATGCATGGAGAAGTCATTTCGAATGACTGGTCCTCAGTGTTGTGAGAACGATGACTGGTTAAAATTTTTGGTGGTTTCTTGTTCAGTCCATAGGCCTACATCATGTGGCAAACCGGTGAGCATGTGGCTCTATTAGTATAGGAGATACCTGAAAACATATCACACTTTTCATCATAGTGCTTTTACCAATGCATAAAATGCATGGAGAAGTCATTTCGAATGACTGGTCCTCAGTGTTGTGAGAACGATGACTGGTTAAAATTTTTGGTGGTTTCTTGTTCAGTCCATAGGCCTACATCATGTGGCAAACCGGTGAGCATGTGGCTCTATTAGTATAGGAGATACCTGAAAACATATCACACTTTTCATCATAGTGCTTTTACCAATGCATAAAATGCATGGAGAAGTCATTTCGAATGACTGGTCCTCAGTGTTGTGAGAACGATGACTGGTTAAAATTTTTGGTGGTTTCTTGTTCAGTCCATAGGCCTACATCATGTGGCAAACCGGTGAGCATGTGGCTCTATTAGTATAGGAGATACCTGAAAACATATCACACTTTTCATCATAGTGCTTTTACCAATGCATAAAATGCATGGAGAAGTCATTTTGAATGACTGGTCCTCAGTGTTGTGAGAACGATGACTGGTTAAAATTTTTGGTGGTTTCTTGTTCAGTCCATAGGCCTACATCATGTGGCAAACCGGTGAGCATGTGGCTCTATTAGTATAGGAGATACCTGAAAACATATCACAGTTTTCATCATAGTGCTTTTACCAATGCATAAAATGCATGGAGAAGTCATTTCGAATGACTGGTCCTCAGTGTTGTGAGAACGATGACTGGTTAAAATTTTTGGTGGTTTCTTGTTCAGTCCATAGGCCTACATCATGTGGCAAACCGGTGAGCATGTGGCTCTATTAGTATAGGAGATACCTGAAAACATATCACACTTTTCATCATAGTGCTTTTACCAATGCATAAAATGCATGGAGAAGTCATTTTGAATGACTGGTCCTCAGTGTTGTGAGAACGATGACTGGTTAAAATTTTTGGTGGTTTCTTGTTCAGTCCATAGGCCTACATCATGTGGCAAACCGGTGAGCATGTGGCTCTATTAGTATAGGAGATACCTGAAAACATATCACACTTTTCATCATAGTGCTTTTACCAATGCATAAAATGCATGGAGAAGTCATTTCGAATGACTGGTCCTCAGTGTTGTGAGAACGATGACTGGTTAAAATTTTTGGTGGTTTCTTGTTCAGTCCATAGGCCTACATCATGTGGCAAACCGGTGAGCATGTGGCTCTATTAGTATAGGAGATACCTGAAAACATATCACACTTTTCATCATAGTGCTTTTACCAATGCATAAAATGCATGGAGAAGTCATTTCGAATGACTGGTCCTCAGTGTTGTGAGAACGATGACTGGTTAAAATTTTTGGTGGTTTCTTGTTCAGTCCATAGGCCTACATCATGTGGCAAACCGGTGAGCATGTGGCTCTATTAGTATAGGAGATACCTGAAAACATATCACACTTTTCATCATAGTGCTTTTACCAATGCATAAAATGCATGGAGAAGTCATTTCGAATGACTGGTCCTCAGTGTTGTGAGAACGATGACTGGTTAAAATTTTTGGTGGTTTCTTGTTCAGTCCATAGGCCTACATCATGTGGCAAACCGGTGAGCATGTGGCTCTATTAGTATAGGAGATACCTGAAAACATATCACACTTTTCATCATAGTGCTTTTACCAATGCATAAAATGCATGGAGAAGTCATTTCGAATGACTGGTCCTCAGTGTTGTGAGAACGATGACTGGTTAAAATTTTTGGTGGTTTCTTGTTCAGTCCATAGGCCTACATCATGTGGCAAACCGGTGAGCATGTGGCTCTATTAGTATAGGAGATACCTGAAAACATATCACACTTTTCATCATAGTGCTTTTACCAATGCATAAAATGCATGGAGAAGTCATTTCGAATGACTGGTCCTCATTGTTGTGAGAACGATGACTGGTTAAAATTTTTGGTGGTTTCTTGTTCAGTCCATAGGCCTACATCATGTGGCAAACCGGTGAGCATGTGGCTCTATTAGTATAGGAGATACCTGAAAACATATCACACTTTTCATCATAGTGCTTTTACCAATGCATAAAATGCATGGAGAAGTCATTTCGAATGACTGGTCCTCAGTGTTGTGAGAACGATGACTGGTTAAAATTTTTGGTGGTTTCTTGTTCAGTCCATAGGCCTACATCATGTGGCAAACCGGTGAGCATGTGGCTCTATTAGTATAGGAGATACCTGAAAACATATCACACTTTTCATCATAGTGCTTTTACCAATGCATAAAATGCATGGAGAAGTCATTTCGAATGACTGGTCCTCAGTGTTGTGAGAACGATGACTGGTTAAAATTTTTGGTGGTTTCTTGTTCAGTCCATAGGCCTACATCATGTGGCAAACCGGTGAGCATGTGGCTCTATTAGTATAGGAGATACCTGAAAACATATCACACTTTTCATCATAGTGCTTTTACCAATGCATAAAATGCATGGAGAAGTCATTTCGAATGACTGGTCCTCAGTGTTGTGAGAACGATGACTGGTTAAAATTTTTGGTGGTTTCTTGTTCAGTCCATAGGCCTACATCATGTGGCAAACCGGTGAGCATGTGGCTCTATTAGTATAGGAGATACCTGAAAACATATCACACTTTTCATCATAGTGCTTTTACCAATGCATAAAATGCATGGAGAAGTCATTTCGAATGACTGGTCCTCAGTGTTGTGAGAACGATGACTGGTTAAAATTTTTGGTGGTTTCTTGTTCAGTCCATAGGCCTACATCATGTGGCAAACCGGTGAGCATGTGGCTCTATTAGTATAGGAGATACCTGAAAACATATCACACTTTTCATCATAGTGCTTTTACCAATGCATAAAATGCATCATTTTGAATGACTGGTCCTCAGTGTTGTGAGAACGATGACTGGTTAAAATTTTTGGTGGTTTCTTGTTCAGTCCATAGGCCTACATCATGTGGCAAACCGGTGAGCATGTGGCTCTATTAGTATAGGAGATACCTGAAAACATATCACACTTTTCATCATAGTGCTTTTACCAATGCATAAAATGCATGGAGAAGTCATTTCGAATGACTGGTCCTCAGTGTTGTGAGAACGATGACTGGTTAAAATTTTTGGTGGTTTGTTCAGTCCATAGGCCTACATCATGTGGCAAACCGGTGAGCATGTGGCTCTATTAGTATAGGAGATACCTGAAAACATATCACACTTTTCATCATAGTGCTTTTACCAATGCATAAAATGCATGGAGAAGTCATTTTGAATGACTGGTCCTCAGTGTTGTGAGAACGATGACTGGTTAAAATTTTTGGTGGTTTCTTGTTCAGTCCATAGGCCTACATCATGTGGCAAACCGGTGAGCATGTGGCTCTATTAGTATAGGAGATACCTGAAAACATATCACACTTTTCATCATAGTGCTTTTACCAATGCATAAAATGCATGGAGAAGTCATTTCGAATGACTGGTCCTCAGTGTTGTGAGAACGATGACTGGTTAAAATTTTTGGTGGTTTCTTGTTCAGTCCATAGGCCTACATCATGTGGCAAACCGGTGAGCATGTGGCTCTATTAGTATAGGAGATACCTGAAAACATATCACACTTTTCATCATAGTGCTTTTACCAATGCATAAAATGCATGGAGAAGTCATTTCGAATGACTGGTCCTCAGTGTTGTGAGAACGATGACTGGTTAAAATTTTTGGTGGTTTCTTGTTCAGTCCATAGGCCTACATCATGTGGCAAACCGGTGAGCATGTGGCTCTATTAGTATAGGAGATACCTGAAAACATATCACACTTTTCATCATAGTGCTTTTACCAATGCATAAAATGCATGGAGAAGTCATTTCGAATGACTGGTCCTCAGTGTTGTGAGAACGATGACTGGTTAAAATTTTTGGTGGTTTCTTGTTCAGTCCATAGGCCTACATCATGTGGCAAACCGGTGAGCATGTGGCTCTATTAGTATAGGAGATACCTGAAAACATATCACACTTTTCATCATAGTGCTTTTACCAATGCATAAAATGCATGGAGAAGTCATTTCGAATGACTGGTCCTCAGTGTTGTGAGAACGATGACTGGTTAAAATTTTTGGTGGTTTCTTGTTCAGTCCATAGGCCTACATCATGTGGCAAACCGGTGAGCATGTGGCTCTATTAGTATTGGAGATACCTGAAAACATATCACACTTTTCATCATAGTGCTTTTACCAATGCATAAAATGCATGGAGAAGTCATTTCGAATGACTGGTCCTCAGTGTTGTGAGAACGATGACTGGTTAAAATTTTTGGTGGTTTCTTGTTCAGTCCATAGGCCTACATCATGTGGCAAACCGGTGAGCATGTGGCTCTATTAGTATAGGAGATACCTGAAAACATATCACACTTTTCATCATAGTGCTTTTACCAATGCATAAAATGCATGGAGAAGTCATTTCGAATGACTGGTCCTCAGTGTTGTGAGAACGATGACTGGTTAAAATTTTTGGTGGTTTCTTGTTCAGTCCATAGGCCTACATCATGTGGCAAACCGGTGAGCATGTGGCTCTATTAGTATAGGAGATACCTGAAAACATATCACACTTTTCATCATAGTGCTTTTACCAATGCATAAAATGCATGGAGAAGTCATTTCGAATGACTGGTCCTCAGTGTTGTGAGAACGATGACTGGTTAAAATTTTTGGTGGTTTCTTGTTCAGTCCATAGGCCTACATCATGTGGCAAACCGGTGAGCATGTGGCTCTATTAGTATAGGAGATACCTGAAAACATATCACACTTTTCATCATAGTGCTTTTACCAATGCATAAAATGCATGGAGAAGTCATTTCGAATGACTGGTCCTCAGTGTTGTGAGAACGATGACTGGTTAAAATTTTTGGTGGTTTCTTGTTCAGTCCATAGGCCTACATCATGTGGCAAACCGGTGAGCATGTGGCTCTATTAGTATAGGAGATACCTGAAAACATATCACACTTTTCATCATAGTGCTTTTACCAATGCATAAAATGCATGGAGAAGTCATTTCGAATGACTGGTCCTCAGTGTTGTGAGAACGATGACTGGTTAAAATTTTTGGTGGTTTCTTGTTCAGTCCATAGGCCTACATCATGTGGCAAACCGGTGAGCATGTGGCTCTATTAGTATAGGAGATACCTGAAAACATATCACACTTTTCATCATAGTGCTTTTACCAATGCATAAAATGCATGGAGAAGTCATTTCGAATGACTGGTCCTCAGTGTTGTGAGAACGATGACTGGTTAAAATTTTTGGTGGTTTCTTGTTCAGTCCATAGGCCTACATCATGTGGCAAACCGGTGAGCATGTGGCTCTATTAGTATAGGAGATACCTGAAAACATATCACACTTTTCATCATAGTGCTTTTACCAATGCATAAAATGCATGGAGAAGTCATTTCGAATGACTGGTCCTCAGTGTTGTGAGAACGATGACTGGTTAAAATTTTTGGTGGTTTCTTGTTCAGTCCATAGGCCTACATCATGTGGCAAACCGGTGAGCATGTGGCTCTATTAGTATAGGAGATACCTGAAAACATATCACACTTTTCATCATAGTGCTTTTACCAATGCATAAAATGCATCATTTCGAATGACTGGTCCTCAGTGTTGTGAGAACGATGACTGGTTAAAATTTTTGGTGGTTTCTTGTTCAGTCCATAGGCCTACATCATGTGGCAAACCGGTGAGCATGTGGCTCTATTAGTATAGGAGATACCTGAAAACATATCACACTTTTCATCATAGTGCTTTTACCAATGCATAAAATGCATGGAGAAGTCATTTCGAATGACTGGTCCTCAGTGTTGTGAGAACGATGACTGGTTAAAATTTTTGGTGGTTTGTTCAGTCCATAGGCCTACATCATGTGGCAAACCGGTGAGCATGTGGCTCTATTAGTATAGGAGATACCTGAAAACATATCACACTTTTCATCATAGTGCTTTTACCAATGCATAAAATGCATGGAGAAGTCATTTCGAATGACTGGTCCTCAGTGTTGTGAGAACGATGACTGGTTAAAATTTTTGGTGGTTTCTTGTTCAGTCCATAGGCCTACATCATGTGGCAAACCGGTGAGCATGTGGCTCTATTAGTATAGGAGATACCTGAAAACATATCACACTTTTCATCATAGTGCTTTTACCAATGCATAAAATGCATGGAGAAGTCATTTCGAATGACTGGTCCTCAGTGTTGTGAGAACGATGACTGGTTAAAATTTTTGGTGGTTTCTTGTTCAGTCCATAGGCCTACATCATGTGGCAAACCGGTGAGCATGTGGCTCTATTAGTATAGGAGATACCTGAAAACATATCACACTTTTCATCATAGTGCTTTTACCAATGCATAAAATGCATGGAGAAGTCATTTGCGAATGACAGGTCCTCAGTGTTGTGAGAACGATGACTGGTTAAAATTTTTGGTGGTTTCTTGTTCAGTCCATAGGCCTACATCATGTGGCAAACCGGTGAGCATGTGGCTCTATTAGTATAGGAGATACCTGAAAACATATCACACTTTTCATCATAGTGCTTTTACCAATGCATAAAATGCATGGAGAAGTCATTTCGAATGACTGGTCCTCAGTGTTGTGAGAACGATGACTGGTTAAAATTTTTGGTGGTTTCTTGTTCAGTCCATAGGCCTACATCATGTGGCAAACCGGTGAGCATGTGGCTCTATTAGTATAGGAGATACCTGAAAACATATCACACTTTTCATCATAGTGCTTTTACCAATGCATAAAATGCATGGAGAAGTCATTTCGAATGACTGGTCCTCAGTGTTGTGAGAACGATGACTGGTTAAAATTTTTGGTGGTTTCTTGTTCAGTCCATAGGCCTACATCATGTGGCAAACCGGTGAGCATGTGGCTCTATTAGTATTGGAGATACCTGAAAACATATCACACTTTTCATCATAGTGCTTTTACCAATGCATAAAATGCATGGAGAAGTCATTTCGAATGACTGGTCCTCAGTGTTGTGAGAACGATGACTGGTTAAAATTTTTGGTGGTTTCTTGTTCAGTCCATAGGCCTACATCATGTGGCAAACCGGTGAGCATGTGGCTCTATTAGTATAGGAGATACCTGAAAACATATCACACTTTTCATCATAGTGCTTTTACCAATGCATAAAATGCATGGAGAAGTCATTTCGAATGACTGGTCCTCAGTGTTGTGAGAACGATGACTGGTTAAAATTTTTGGTGGTTTCTTGTTCAGTCCATAGGCCTACATCATGTGGCAAACCGGTGAGCATGTGGCTCTATTAGTATAGGAGATACCTGAAAACATATCACACTTTTCATCATAGTGCTTTTACCAATGCATAAAATGCATGGAGAAGTCATTTCGAATGACTGGTCCTCAGTGTTGTGAGAACGATGACTGGTTAAAATTTTTGGTGGTTTCTTGTTCAGTCCATAGGCCTACATCATGTGGCAAACCGGTGAGCATGTGGCTCTATTAGTATAGGAGATACCTGAAAACATATCACACTTTTCATCATAGTGCTTTTACCAATGCATAAAATGCATGGAGAAGTCATTTCGAATGACTGGTCCTCAGTGTTGTGAGAACGATGACTGGTTAAAATTTTTGGTGGTTTCTTGTTCAGTCCATAGGCCTACATCATGTGGCAAACCGGTGAGCATGTGGCTCTATTAGTATAGGAGATACCTGAAAACATATCACACTTTTCATCATAGTGCTTTTACCAATGCATAAAATGCATGGAGAAGTAATTTCGAATGACTGGTCCTCAGTGTTGTGAGAACGATGACTGGTTAAAATTTTTGGTGGTTTCTTGTTCAGTCCATAGGCCTACATCATGTGGCAAACCGGTGAGCATGTGGCTCTATTAGTATAGGAGATACCTGAAAACATATCACACTTTTCATCATAGTGCTTTTACCAATGCATAAAATGCATGGAGAAGTCATTTCGAATGACTGGTCCTCAGTGTTGTGAGAACGATAACTGGTTAAAATTTTTGGTGGTTTCTTGTTCAGTCCATAGGCCTACATCATGTGGCAAACCGGTGAGCATGTGGCTCTATTAGTATAGGAGATACCTGAAAACATATCACACTTTTCATCATAGTGCTTTTACCAATGCATAAAATGCATGGAGAAGTCATTTCGAATGACTGGTCCTCAGTGTTGTGAGAACGATGACTGGTTAAAATTTTTGGTGGTTTCTTGTTCAGTCCATAGGCCTACATCATGTGGCAAACCGGTGAGCATGTGGCTCTATTAGTATAGGAGATACCTGAAAACATATCACACTTTTCATCATAGTGCTTTTACCAATGCATAAAATGCATCATTTCGAATGACTGGTCCTCAGTGTTGTGAGAACGATGACTGGTTAAAATTTTTGGTGGTTTCTTGTTCAGTCCATAGGCCTACATCATGTGGCAAACCGGTGAGCATGTGGCTCTATTAGTATAGGAGATACCTGAAAACATATCACACTTTTCATCATAGTGCTTTTACCAATGCATAAAATGCATGGAGAAGTCATTTCGAATGACTGGTCCTCAGTGTTGTGAGAACGATGACTGGTTAAAATTTTTGGTGGTGTGTTCAGTCCATAGGCCTACATCATGTGGCAAACCGGTGAGCATGTGGCTCTATTAGTATAGGAGATACCTGAAAACATATCACACTTTTCATCATAGTGCTTTTACCAATGCATAAAATGCATGGAGAAGTCATTTCGAATGACTGGTCCTCAGTGTTGTGAGAACGATGACTGGTTAAAATTTTTGGTGGTTTCTTGTTCAGTCCATAGGCCTACATCATGTGGCAAACCGGTGAGCATGTGGCTCTATTAGTATAGGAGATACCTGAAAACATATCACACTTTTCATCATAGTGCTTTTACCAATGCATAAAATGCATGGAGAAGTCATTTCGAATGACTGGTCCTCAGTGTTGTGAGAACGATGACTGGTTAAAATTTTTGGTGGTGTGTTCAGTCCATAGGCCTACATCATGTGGCAAACCGGTGAGCATGTGGCTCTATTAGTATAGGAGATACCTGAAAACATATCACACTTTTCATCATAGTGCTTTTACCAATGCATAAAATGCATGGAGAAGTCATTTCGAATGACTGGTCCTCAGTGTTGTGAGAACGATGACTGGTTAAAATTTTTGGTGGTTTCTTGTTCAGTCCATAGGCCTACATCATGTGGCAAACCGGTGAGCATGTGGCTCTATTAGTATAGGAGATACCTGAAAACATATCACACTTTTCATCATAGTGCTTTTACCAATGCATAAAATGCATGGAGAAGTCATTTCGAATGACTGGTCCTCAGTGTTGTGAGAACGATGACTGGTTAAAATTTTTGGTGGTTTCTTGTTCAGTCCATAGGCCTACATCATGTGGCAAACCGGTGAGCATGTGGCTCTATTAGTATAGGAGATACCTGAAAACATATCACACTTTTCATCATAGTGCTTTTACCAATGCATAAAATGCATGGAGAAGTCATTTCGAATGACTGGTCCTCAGTGTTGTGAGAACGATGACTGGTTAAAATTTTTGGTGGTTTCTTGTTCAGTCCATAGGCCTACATCATGTGGCAAACCGGTGAGCATGTGGCTCTATTAGTATAGGAGATACCTGAAAACATATCACACTTTTCATCATAGTGCTTTTACCAATGCATAAAATGCATGGAGAAGTCATTTCGAATGACTGGTCCTCAGTGTTGTGAGAACGATGACTGGTTAAAATTTTTGGTGGTTTCCTGTTCAGTCCATAGGCCTACATCATGTGGCAAACCGGTGAGCATGTGGCTCTATTAGTATAGGAGATACCTGAAAACATATCACACTTTTCATCATAGTGCTTTTACCAATGCATAAAATGCATGGAGAAGTCATTTCGAATGACTGGTCCTCAGTGTTGTGAGAACGATGACTGGTTAAAATTTTTGGTGGTTTCTTGTTCAGTCCATAGGCCTACATCATGTGGCAAACCGGTGAGCATGTGGCTCTATTAGTATAGGAGATACCTGAAAACATATCACACTTTTCATCATAGTGCTTTTACCAATGCATAAAATGCATGGAGAAGTCATTTCGAATGACTGGTCCTCAGTGTTGTGAGAACGATGACTGGTTAAAATTTTTGGTGGTTTCTTGTTCAGTCTATAGGCCTACATCATGTGGCAAACCGGTGAGCATGTGGCTCTATTAGTATAGGAGATACCTGAAAACATATCACACTTTTCATCATAGTGCTTTTACCAATGCATAAAATGCATGGAGAAGTCATTTCGAATGACTGGTCCTCAGTGTTGTGAGAACGATGACTGGTTAAAATTTTTGGTGGTTTGTTCAGTCCATAGGCCTACATCATGTGGCAAACCGGTGAGCATGTGGCTCTATTAGTATAGGAGATACCTGAAAACATATCACACTTTTCATCATAGTGCTTTTACCAATGCATAAAATGCATGGAGAAGTCATTTCGAATGACTGGTCCTCAGTGTTGTGAGAACGATGACTGGTTAAAATTTTTGGTGGTTTCTTGTTCAGTCCATAGGCCTACATCATGTGGCAAACCGGTGAGCATGTGGCTCTATTAGTATAGGAGATACCTGAAAACATATCACACTTTTCATCATAGTGCTTTTACCAATGCATAAAATGCATGGAGAAGTCATTTCGAATGACTGGTCCTCAGTGTTGTGAGAACGATGACTGGTTAAAATTTTTGGTGGTTTCTTGTTCAGTCCATAGGCCTACATCATGTGGCAAACCGGTGAGCATGTGGCTCTATTAGTATAGGAGATACCTGAAAACATATCACACTTTTCATCATAGTGCTTTTACCAATGCATAAAATGCATGGAGAAGTCATTTGCGAATGACAGGTCCTCAGTGTTGTGAGAACGATGACTGGTTAAAATTTTTGGTGGTTTCTTGTTCAGTCCATAGGCCTACATCATGTGGCAAACCGGTGAGCATGTGGCTCTATTAGTATAGGAGATACCTGAAAACATATCACACTTTTCATCATAGTGCTTTTACCAATGCATAAAATGCATGGAGAAGTCATTTCGAATGACTGGTCCTCAGTGTTGTGAGAACGATGACTGGTTAAAATTTTTGGTGGTTTCTTGTTCAGTCCATAGGCCTACATCATGTGGCAAACCGGTGAGCATGTGGCTCTATTAGTATAGGAGATACCTGAAAACATATCACACTTTTCATCATAGTGCTTTTACCAATGCATAAAATGCATGGAGAAGTCATTTCGAATGACTGGTCCTCAGTGTTGTGAGAACGATGACTGGTTAAAATTTTTGGTGGTTTCTTGTTCAGTCCATAGGCCTACATCATGTGGCAAACCGGTGAGCATGTGGCTCTATTAGTATTGGAGATACCTGAAAACATATCACACTTTTCATCATAGTGCTTTTACCAATGCATAAAATGCATGGAGAAGTCATTTCGAATGACTGGTCCTCAGTGTTGTGAGAACGATGACTGGTTAAAATTTTTGGTGGTTTCTTGTTCAGTCCATAGGCCTACATCATGTGGCAAACCGGTGAGCATGTGGCTCTATTAGTATAGGAGATACCTGAAAACATATCACACTTTTCATCATAGTGCTTTTACCAATGCATAAAATGCATGGAGAAGTCATTTCGAATGACTGGTCCTCAGTGTTGTGAGAACGATGACTGGTTAAAATTTTTGGTGGTTTCTTGTTCAGTCCATAGGCCTACATCATGTGGCAAACCGGTGAGCATGTGGCTCTATTAGTATAGGAGATACCTGAAAACATATCACACTTTTCATCATAGTGCTTTTACCAATGCATAAAATGCATGGAGAAGTCATTTCGAATGACTGGTCCTCAGTGTTGTGAGAACGATGACTGGTTAAAATTTTTGGTGGTTTCTTGTTCAATCCATAGGCCTACATCATGTGGCAAACCGGTGAGCATGTGGCTCTATTAGTATAGGAGATACCTGAAAACATATCACACTTTTCATCATAGTGCTTTTACCAATGCATAAAATGCATGGAGAAGTCATTTCGAATGACTGGTCCTCAGTGTTGTGAGAACGATGACTGGTTAAAATTTTTGGTGGTTTCTTGTTCAGTCCATAGGCCTACATCATGTGGCAAACCGGTGAGCATGTGGCTCTATTAGTATAGGAGATACCTGAAAACATATCACACTTTTCATCATAGTGCTTTTACCAATGCATAAAATGCATGGAGAAGTAATTTCGAATGACTGGTCCTCAGTGTTGTGAGAACGATGACTGGTTAAAATTTTTGGTGGTTTCTTGTTCAGTCCATAGGCCTACATCATGTGGCAAACCGGTGAGCATGTGGCTCTATTAGTATAGGAGATACCTGAAAACATATCACACTTTTCATCATAGTGCTTTTACCAATGCATAAAATGCATGGAGAAGTCATTTCGAATGACTGGTCCTCAGTGTTGTGAGAACGATAACTGGTTAAAATTTTTGGTGGTTTCTTGTTCAGTCCATAGGCCTACATCATGTGGCAAACCGGTGAGCATGTGGCTCTATTAGTATAGGAGATACCTGAAAACATATCACACTTTTCATCATAGTGCTTTTACCAATGCATAAAATGCATGGAGAAGTCATTTCGAATGACTGGTCCTCAGTGTTGTGAGAACGATGACTGGTTAAAATTTTTGGTGGTTTCTTGTTCAGTCCATAGGCCTACATCATGTGGCAAACCGGTGAGCATGTGGCTCTATTAGTATAGGAGATACCTGAAAACATATCACACTTTTCATCATAGTGCTTTTACCAATGCATAAAATGCATCATTTCGAATGACTGGTCCTCAGTGTTGTGAGAACGATGACTGGTTAAAATTTTTGGTGGTTTCTTGTTCAGTCCATAGGCCTACATCATGTGGCAAACCGGTGAGCATGTGGCTCTATTAGTATAGGAGATACCTGAAAACATATCACACTTTTCATCATAGTGCTTTTACCAATGCATAAAATGCATGGAGAAGTCATTTCGAATGACTGGTCCTCAGTGTTGTGAGAACGATGACTGGTTAAAATTTTTGGTGGTGTGTTCAGTCCATAGGCCTACATCATGTGGCAAACCGGTGAGCATGTGGCTCTATTAGTATAGGAGATACCTGAAAACATATCACACTTTTCATCATAGTGCTTTTACCAATGCATAAAATGCATGGAGAAGTCATTTCGAATGACTGGTCCTCAGTGTTGTGAGAACGATGACTGGTTAAAATTTTTGGTGGTTTCTTGTTCAGTCCATAGGCCTACATCATGTGGCAAACCGGTGAGCATGTGGCTCTATTAGTATAGGAGATACCTGAAAACATATCACACTTTTCATCATAGTGCTTTTACCAATGCATAAAATGCATGGAGAAGTCATTTCGAATGACTGGTCCTCAGTGTTGTGAGAACGATGACTGGTTAAAATTTTTGGTGGTTTCTTGTTCAGTCCATAGGCCTACATCATGTGGCAAACCGGTGAGCATGTGGCTCTATTAGTATAGGAGATACCTGAAAACATATCACACTTTTCATCATAGTGCTTTTACCAATGCATAAAATGCATGGAGAAGTCATTTCGAATGACTGGTCCTCAGTGTTGTGAGAACGATGACTGGTTAAAATTTTTGGTGGTTTCTTGTTCAGTCCATAGGCCTACATCATGTGGCAAACCGGTGAGCATGTGGCTCTATTAGTATAGGAGATACCTGAAAACATATCACACTTTTCATCATAGTGCTTTTACCAATGCATAAAATGCATGGAGAAGTCATTTCGAATGACTGGTCCTCAGTGTTGTGAGAACGATGACTGGTTAAAATTTTTGGTGGTTTCCTGTTCAGTCCATAGGCCTACATCATGTGGCAAACCGGTGAGCATGTGGCTCTATTAGTATAGGAGATACCTGAAAACATATCACACTTTTCATCATAGTGCTTTTACCAATGCATAAAATGCATGGAGAAGTCATTTCGAATGACTGGTCCTCAGTGTTGTGAGAACGATGACTGGTTAAAATTTTTGGTGGTTTCTTGTTCAGTCCATAGGCCTACATCATGTGGCAAACCGGTGAGCATGTGGCTCTATTAGTATAGGAGATACCTGAAAACATATCACACTTTTCATCATAGTGCTTTTACCAATGCATAAAATGCATCATTTCGAATGACTGGTCCTCAGTGTTGTGAGAACGATGACTGGTTAAAATTTTTGGTGGTTTCTTGTTCAGTCCATAGGCCTACATCATGTGGCAAACCGGTGAGCATGTGGCTCTATTAGTATAGGAGATACCTGAAAACATATCACACTTTTCATCATAGTGCTTTTACCAATGCATAAAATGCATGGAGAAGTCATTTCGAATGACTGGTCCTCAGTGTTGTGAGAACGATGACTGGTTAAAATTTTTGGTGGTTTGTTCAGTCCATAGGCCTACATCATGTGGCAAACCGGTGAGCATGTGGCTCTATTAGTATAGGAGATACCTGAAAACATATCACACTTTTCATCATAGTGCTTTTACCAATGCATAAAATGCATGGAGAAGTCATTTCGAATGACTGGTCCTCAGTGTTGTGAGAACGATGACTGGTTAAAATTTTTGGTGGTTTCTTGTTCAGTCCATAGGCCTACATCATGTGGCAAACCGGTGAGCATGTGGCTCTATTAGTATAGGAGATACCTGAAAACATATCACACTTTTCATCATAGTGCTTTTACCAATGCATAAAATGCATGGAGAAGTCATTTCGAATGACTGGTCCTCAGTGTTGTGAGAACGATGACTGGTTAAAATTTTTGGTGGTTTCTTGTTCAGTCCATAGGCCTACATCATGTGGCAAACCGGTGAGCATGTGGCTCTATTAGTATAGGAGATACCTGAAAACATATCACACTTTTCATCATAGTGCTTTTACCAATGCATAAAATGCATGGAGAAGTCATTTCGAATGACTGGTCCTCAGTGTTGTGAGAACGATGACTGGTTAAAATTTTTGGTGGTTTCTTGTTCAGTCCATAGGCCTACATCATGTGGCAAACCGGTGAGCATGTGGCTCTATTAGTATAGGAGATACCTGAAAACATATCACACTTTTCATCATAGTGCTTTTACCAATGCATAAAATGCATGGAGAAGTCATTTCGAATGACTGGTCCTCAGTGTTGTGAGAACGATGACTGGTTAAAATTTTTGGTGGTTTCTTGTTCAGTCCATAGGCCTACATCATGTGGCAAACCGGTGAGCATGTGGCTCTATTAGTATAGGAGATACCTGAAAACATATCACACTTTTCATCATAGTGCTTTTACCAATGCATAAAATGCATGGAGAAGTCATTTCGAATGACTGGTCCTCAGTGTTGTGAGAACGATGACTGGTTAAAATTTTTGGTGGTTTCTTGTTCAGTCCATAGGCCTACATCATGTGGCAAACCGGTGAGCATGTGGCTCTATTAGTATTGGAGATACCTGAAAACATATCACACTTTTCATCATAGTGCTTTTACCAATGCATAAAATGCATGGAGAAGTCATTTCGAATGACTGGTCCTCAGTGTTGTGAGAACGATGACTGGTTAAAATTTTTGGTGGTTTCTTGTTCAGTCCATAGGCCTACATCATGTGGCAAACCGGTGAGCATGTGGCTCTATTAGTATAGGAGATACCTGAAAACATATCACACTTTTCATCATAGTGCTTTTACCAATGCATAAAATGCATGGAGAAGTAATTTCGAATGACTGGTCCTCAGTGTTGTGAGAACGATGACTGGTTAAAATTTTTGGTGGTTTCTTGTTCAGTCCATAGGCCTACATCATGTGGCAAACCGGTGAGCATGTGGCTCTATTAGTATAGGAGATACCTGAAAACATATCACACTTTTCATCATAGTGCTTTTACCAATGCATAAAATGCATCATTTCGAATGACTGGTCCTCAGTGTTGTGAGAACGATGACTGGTTAAAATTTTTGGTGGTTTCTTGTTCAGTCCATAGGCCTACATCATGTGGCAAACCGGTGAGCATGTGGCTCTATTAGTATAGGAGATACCTGAAAACATATCACACTTTTCATCATAGTGCTTTTACCAATGCATAAAATGCATGGAGAAGTCATTTCGAATGACTGGTCCTCAGTGTTGTGAGAACGATGACTGGTTAAAATTTTTGGTGGTTTGTTCAGTCCATAGGCCTACATCATGTGGCAAACCGGTGAGCATGTGGCTCTATTAGTATAGGAGATACCTGAAAACATATCACACTTTTCATCATAGTGCTTTTACCAATGCATAAAATGCATGGAGAAGTCATTTCGAATGACTGGTCCTCAGTGTTGTGAGAACGATGACTGGTTAAAATTTTTGGTGGTTTCTTGTTCAGTCCATAGGCCTACATCATGTGGCAAACCGGTGAGCATGTGGCTCTATTAGTATAGGAGATACCTGAAAACATATCACACTTTTCATCATAGTGCTTTTACCAATGCATAAAATGCATGGAGAAGTCATTTCGAATGACTGGTCCTCAGTGTTGTGAGAACGATGACTGGTTAAAATTTTTGGTGGTTTCTTGTTCAGTCCATAGGCCTACATCATGTGGCAAACCGGTGAGCATGTGGCTCTATTAGTATAGGAGATACCTGAAAACATATCACACTTTTCATCATAGTGCTTTTACCAATGCATAAAATGCATGGAGAAGTCATTTCGAATGACTGGTCCTCAGTGTTGTGAGAACGATGACTGGTTAAAATTTTTGGTGGTTTCTTGTTCAGTCCATAGGCCTACATCATGTGGCAAACCGGTGAGCATGTGGCTCTATTAGTATAGGAGATACCTGAAAACATATCACACTTTTCATCATAGTGCTTTTACCAATGCATAAAATGCATGGAGAAGTCATTTCGAATGACTGGTCCTCAGTGTTGTGAGAACGATGACTGGTTAAAATTTTTGGTGGTTTCTTGTTCAGTCCATAGGCCTACATCATGTGGCAAACCGGTGAGCATGTGGCTCTATTAGTATAGGAGATACCTGAAAACATATCACACTTTTCATCATAGTGCTTTTACCAATGCATAAAATGCATGGAGAAGTCATTTCGAATGACTGGTCCTCAGTGTTGTGAGAACGATGACTGGTTAAAATTTTTGGTGGTTTCTTGTTCAGTCCATAGGCCTACATCATGTGGCAAACCGGTGAGCATGCGGCTCTATTAGTATAGAAGATACCTGAAAACATATCACACTTTTCATCATAGTGCTTTTACCAATGCATAAAATGCATGGAGAAGTCATTTCGAATGACTGGTCCTCAGTGTTGTGAGAACGATGACTGTTTAAAATTTTTGGTGGTTTCTTGTTCAGTCCATAGGCCTACATCATGTGGCAAACCGGTGAGCATGTGGCTCTATTAGTATAGGAGATACCTGAAAACATATCACACTTTTCATCATAGTGCTTTTACCAATGCATAAAATGCATGGAGAAGTCATTTCGAATGACTGGTCCTCAGTGTTGTGAGAACGATGACTGGTTAAAATTTTTGGTGGTTTCTTGTTCAGTCCATAGGCCTACATCATGTGGCAAACCGGTGAGCATGTGGCTCTATTAGTATAGGAGATACCTGAAAACATATCACACTTTTCATCATAGTGCTTTTACCAATGCATAAAATGCATGGAGAAGTCATTTCGAATGACTGGTCCTCAGTGTTGTGAGAACGATGACTGGTTAAAATTTTTGGTGGTTTCTTGTTCAGTCCATAGGCCTACATCATGTGGCAAACCGGTGAGCATGTGGCTCTATTAGTATAGGAGATACCTGAAAACATATCACACTTTTCATCATAGTGCTTTTACCAATGCATAAAATGCATGGAGAAGTCATTTCGAATGACTGGTCCTCAGTGTTGTGAGAACGATGACTGGTTAAAATTTTTGGTGGTTTCTTGTTCAGTCTATAGGCCTACATCATGTGGCAAACCGGTGAGCATGTGGCTCTATTAGTATAGGAGATACCTGAAAACATATCACACTTTTCATCATAGTGCTTTTACCAATGCATAAAATGCATGGAGAAGTCATTTCGAATGACTGGTCCTCAGTGTTGTGAGAACGATGACTGGTTAAAATTTTTGGTGGTTTCTTGTTCAGTCCATAGGCCTACATCATGTGGCAAACCGGTGAGCATGTGGCTCTATTAGTATAGGAGATACCTGAAAACATATCACACTTTTCATCATAGTGCTTTTACCAATGCATAAAATGCATGGAGAAGTCATTTCGAATGACTGGTCCTCAGTGTTGTGAGAACGATGACTGGTTAAAATTTTTGGTGGTTTCTTGTTCAGTCCATAGGCCTACATCATGTGGCAAACCGGTGAGCATGTGGCTCTATTAGTATAGGAGATACCTGAAAACATATCACACTTTTCATCATAGTGCTTTTACCAATGCATAAAATGCATGGAGAAGTCATTTCGAATGACTGGTCCTCAGTGTTGTGAGAACGATGACTGGTTAAAATTTTTGGTGGTTTCTTGTTCAGTCCATAGGCCTACATCATGTGGAAAACCGGTGAGCATGTGGCTCTATTAGTATAGGAGATACCTGAAAACATATCACACTTTTCATCATAGTGCTTTTACCAATGCATAAAATGCATGGAGAAGTCATTTCGAATGACTGGTCATCAGTGTTGTGAGAACGATGACTGGTTAAAATTTTTGGTGGTTTCTTGTTCAGTCCATAGGCCTACATCATGTGGCAAACCGGTGAGCATGTGGCTCTATTAGTATAGGAGATACCTGAAAACATATCACACTTTTCATCATAGTGCTTTTACCAATGCATAAAATGCATGGAGAAGTCATTTCGAATGACTGGTCCTCAGTGTTGTGAGAACGATGACTGGTTAAAATTTTTGGTGGTTTCTTGTTCAGTCCATAGGCCTACATCATGTGGCAAACCGGTGAGCATGTGGCTCTATTAGTATAGGAGATACCTGAAAACATATCACACTTTTCATCATAGTGCTTTTACCAATGCATAAAATGCATCATTTCGAATGACTGGTCCTCAGTGTTGTGAGAACGATGACTGGTTAAAATTTTTGGTGGTTTCTTGTTCAGTCCATAGGCCTACATCATGTGGCAAACCGGTGAGTATGTGGCTCTATTAGTATAGGAGATACCTGAAAACATATCACAAACCAGGGATTCAAGCTTCAGGAGGCTAATTTGCATATTCCAGGTGCCTTCTGGGAGAAGCGAAGTCTCCCTAAGCTAGAAGATCGTTGGGTACAGCCGGGACCAGCTGCTTCGAAAGCATCACCAAACCAGGGATTCAAGCTTCAGGAGGCTAATTTGCATATTCCAGGTGCCTTCTGGGAGAAGCGAAGTCTCCCTAAGCTAGAAGATCGTTGGGTACAGCCGGGACCAGCTGCTTCGAAAGCATCACCAAACCAGGGATTCAAGCTTCAGGAAACTAATTTGCATATTCCAGGTGCCTTCTGGGAGAAGCGAAGTCTCCCTAAGCTAGAAGATCGTTGGGTACAGCCGGGACCAGCTGCTTCGAAAGCATCACCAAACCAGGGATTCAAGCTTCAGGAGGCTAATTTGCATATTCCAGGTGCCTTCTGGGAGAAGCGAAGTCTCCCTAAGCTAGAAGATCGTTGGGTACAGCCGGGACCAGCTGCTTCGAAAGCATCACCAAACCAGGGATTCAAGCTTCAGGAGGCTAATTTGCATATTCCAGGTGCCTTCTGGGAGAAGCGAAGTCTCCCTAAGCTAGAAGATCGTTGGGTACAGCCGGGACCAGCTGCTTCGAAAGCATCACCAAACCAGGGATTCAAGCTTCAGGAGGCTAATTTGCATATTCCAGGTGCCTTCTGGGAGAAGCGAAGTCTCCCTAAGCTAGAAGATCGTTGGGTACAGCCGGGACCAGCTGCTTCGAAAGCATCACCAAACCAGGGATTCAAGCTTCAGGAGGCTAATTTGCATATTCCAGGTGCCTTCTGGGAGAAGCGAAGTCTCCCTAAGCTAGAAGATCGTTGGGTACAGCCGGGACCAGCTGCTTCGAAAGCATCACCAAACCGCGCGCCTTACGGCGCGCAAATTTTTGCCTGTAGGACATTATTGCAAGAGAGCTTGGCTGAGTAGATTACACAAGAAGGAAAACACACAGCAAGTCAGCAGGATCTAGGAGCAACATGGCAGATGTGACAACCTACATGGTGAGCTGCAGCATGTGCTACATGTTCACAGATCGACCAGAAGAAGAATCCAATTTCACCTGTCAGAAGTGTAGACTAGTGGCCCTTTTAGAAGAAAAGGTGCGGGGTCTGGAAGAAAGAATAGCAACTTTGAAACTCATCAAAGAGAATGAAGACTTTCTAGACAGAACAGAAGCATCTCTACTGGTCACAGAAGGTGCAAAAAGTGTCAGAGAACCTCCAAAAGCAGATGAGTGGAAGCATGTGACCAAAAGAAGCAAGAAGACCATGGAGAAATCACCAACCACACAACTGAAGAACCGATATCAAATCTTTGTAGAGGATGAAGATGGCACACCTAAGAATGAAGCAATACCAGCAAGCAAAAAAGAAAAGGGCACACAGCAACAAGTGACAGCAAAAAGTACAGCCAAGAAGCAACGAAGAGTGGTGGTGGTGGGAGACTCACTACTGAGAGGCACCGAAGCAGCCATCTGCAGACCGGACATAACTGCAAGAGAAGTATGCTGCCTTCCAGGTGCGATGATCAAGGATGTGACCGATAGGATACCAAAGCTCTTCAGCTCCAAGGACGTCCACCCATTTCTTCTGATACATGTTGGCACCAATGACACGGCAAGGAAGGACCTACCGACAATCTGCAAGGACTTTGAAGAGTTGGGGAAGAAAGTAAAGGAACTGGATGCACAGGTAGTATTTTCTTCTATCCTTCCAGTAGACGGGCATGGCACCAGGAGATGGAACAGGATCCTTGATGCAAACAACTGGCTAAGACGATGGTGCAGACAACAAGGATTTGGATTCCTGGACCACGGTGTGAATTACTGGTATGATGGACTCCTCGCCAGAGACGGACTACACCTCAACAAACCTGGGAAACACACATTCGCCAGAAGACTCGCTACACTCATCAGGAGGGCGTTAAACTAGAAGAAGAGGGGACGGGAAGAAAAACATTAGACTCGAACAAAGACGACCCAGGAAAACATACTCAGAAGGGAGGTAAGAACATTTCTAAAACAATCCACAGTGAGGAGATTGGAACAAAACAAAATCCTCTAAACTGCATGCTCGCAAACGCCAGAAGCCTGACAAACAAGATGGAAGAACTAGAAGCAGAAATATCTACAGGTAACTTTGACATAGTGGGAATAACCGAGACATGGTTAGATGAAAGCTATGACTGGGCAGTTAACTTACAGGGTTACAGTCTGTTTAAAAAGGATCGTAAAAATCGGAGAGGAGGAGGGGTTTGTCTCTATGTAAAGTCTTGTCTAAAGTCCACTTTAAGGGAGGATATTAGCGAAGGGAATGAGGATGTCGAGTCCATATGGGTTGAAATTCATGGAGGGAAAAATGGTAACAAAATTCTCATTGGGGTCTGTTACAAACCCCCAAATATAACAGAAAGCATGGAAAGTCTACTTCTAAAGCAGATAGATGAAGCTGCAACCCATAATGAGGTCCTGGTTATGGGGGACTTTAACTACCCGGATATTAACTGGGAAACAGAAACCTGTGAAACCCATAAAGGCAACAGGTTTCTGCTAATAACCAAGAAAAATTATCTTTCACAATTGGTGCAGAATCCAACCAGAGGAGCAGCACTTTTAGACCTAATACTATCTAATAGACCTGACAGTATAACAAATCTGCAGGTGGTTGGGCATTTAGGAAATAGCGACCACAATATTGTGCAGTTTCACCTGTCTTTCACTAGGGGGACTTGTCAGGGAGTCACAAAAACATTGAACTTTAGGAAGGCAAAGTTTGAACGGCTTAGAGATGCCCTTAATCTGGTAGACTGGGACAATATCCTCAGAAATGAGAATACAGATAATAAATGGGAAATGTTTAAGAACATCCTAAATAGGCAGTGTAAGCGGTTTATACCTTGTGGGAATAAAAGGACTAGAAATAGGAAAAACCCAATGTGGCTAAACAAAGAAGTAAGACAGGCAATTAACAGTAAAAAGAAAGCATTTGCACTACTAAAGCAGGATGGCACCATTGAAGCTCTAAAAAACTATAGGGAGAAAAATACTTTATCTAAAAAACTAATTAAAGCTGCCAAAAAGGAAACAGAGAAGCACATTGCTAAGGAGAGTAAAACTAATCCCAAACTGTTCTTCAACTATATCAATAGTAAAAGAATAAAAACTGAAAATGTAGGCCCCTTAAAAAATAGTGAGGAAAGAATGGTTGTAGATGACGAGGAAAAAGCTAACATATTAAACACCTTCTTCTCCACGGTATTCACGGTGGAAAATGAAATGCTAGGTGAAATCCCAAGAAACAATGAAAACCCTATATTAAGGGTCACCAATCTAACCCAAGAAGAGGTGCGAAACCGGCTAAATAAGATTAAAATAGATAAATCTCCGGGTCCGGATGGCATACACCCACGAGTACTAAGAGAACTAAGTAATGTAATAGATAAACCATTATTTCTTATTTTTAGTGACTCTATAGCGACAGGGTCTGTTCCGCAGGACTGGCGCATAGCAAATGTGGTGCCAATATTCAAAAAGGGCTCTAAAAGTGAACCTGGAAATTATAGGCCAGTAAGTCTAACCTCTATTGTTGGTAAAATATTTGAAGGGTTTCTGAGGGATGTTATTCTGGATTATCTCAATGAGAATAACTGTTTAACTCCATATCAGCATGGGTTTATGAGAAATCGCTCCTGTCAAACCAATCTAATCAGTTTTTATGAAGAGGTAAGCTATAGACTGGACCACGGTGAGTCATTGGACGTGGTATATCTCGATTTTTCCAAAGCGTTTGATACCGTGCCGCACAAGAGGTTGGTACACAAAATGAGAATGCTTGGTCTGGGGGAAAATGTGTGTAAATGGGTTAGTAACTGGCTTAGTGATAGAAAGCAGAGGGTGGTTATAAATGGTATAGTCTCTAACTGGGTCGCTGTGACCAGTGGGGTACCGCAGGGGTCAGTATTGGGACCTGTTCTCTTCAACATATTCATTAATGATCTGGTAGAAGGTTTACACAGTAAAATATCGATATTTGCAGATGATACAAAACTATGTAAAGCAGTTAATACAAGAGAAGATAGTATTCTGCTACAGATGGATCTGGATAAGTTGGAAACTTGGGCTGAAAGGTGGCAGATGAGGTTTAACAATGATAAATGTAAGGTTATACACATGGGAAGAGGGAATCAATATCACCATTACACACTGAACGGGAAACCACTGGGTAAATCTGACAGGGAGAAGGACTTGGGGATCCTAGTTAATGATAAACTTACCTGGAGCAGCCAGTGCCAGGCAGCAGCTGCCAAGGCAAACAGGATCATGGGGTGCATTAAAAGAGGTCTGGATACACATGATGAGAGCATTATACTGCCTCTGTACAAATCCCTAGTTAGACCGCACATGGAGTACTGTGTCCAGTTTTGGGCACCGGTGCTCAGGAAGGATATAATGGAACTAGAGAGAGTACAAAGGAGGGCAACAAAATTAATAAAGGGGATGGGAGAACTACAATACCCAGATAGATTAGCGAAATTAGGATTATTTAGTCTAGAAAAAAGACGACTGAGGGGCGATCTAATAACCATGTATAAGTATATAAGGGGACAATACAAATATCTCGCTGAGGATCTGTTTATACCAAGGAAGGTGACGGGCACAAGGGGGCATTCTTTGCGTCTGGAGGAGAGAAGGTTTTTCCACCAACATAGAAGAGGATTCTTTACTGTTAGGGCAGTGAGAATCTGGAATTGCTTGCCTGAGGAGGTGGTGATGGCGAACTCAGTCGAGGGGTTCAAGAGAGGCCTGGATGTCTTCCTGGAGCAGAACAATATTGTATCATACAATTATTAGGTTCTGTAGAAGGACGTAGATCTCTGTATTTATTATGATGGAATATAGGCTGAACTGGATGGACAAATGTCTTTTTTCGGCCTTACTAACTATGTTACTATGTTACTATGTTACTTTTCATCATAGTGCTTTTACCAATGCATAAAATGCATGGAGAAGTCATTTCGAATGACTGGTCCTCAGTGTTGTGAGAACGATGACTGGTTAAAATTTTTGGTGGTTTCTTGTTCAGTCCATAGGCCTACATCATGTGGCAAACCGGTGAGCATGTGGCTCTATTAGTATAGGAGATACCTGAAAACATATCACACTTTTCATCATAGTGCTTTTACCAATGCATAAAATGCATGGAGAAGTCATTTCGAATGACTGGTCCTCAGTGTTGTGAGAACGATGACTGGTTAAAATTTTTGGTGGTTTCTTGTTCAGTCCATAGGCCTACATCATGTGGCAAACCGGTGAGCATGTGGCTCTATTAGTATAGGAGATACCTGAAAACATATCACACTTTTCATCATAGTGCTTTTACCAATGCATAAAATGCATGGAGAAGTCATTTCGAATGACTGGTCCTCAGTGTTGTGAGAACGATGACTGGTTAAAATTTTTGGTGGTTTCTTGTTCAGTCTATAGGCCTACATCATGTGGCAAACCGGTGAGCATGTGGCTCTATTAGTATAGGAGATACCTGAAAACATATCACACTTTTCATCATAGTGCTTTTACCAATGCATAAAATGCATGGAGAAGTCATTTCGAATGACTGGTCCTCAGTGTTGTGAGAACGATGACTGGTTAAAATTTTTGGTGGTTTCTTGTTCAGTCCATAGGCCTACATCATGTGGCAAACCGGTGAGCATGTGGCTCTATTAGTATAGGAGATACCTGAAAACATATCACACTTTTCATCATAGTGCTTTTACCAATGCATAAAATGCATGGAGAAGTCATTTCGAATGACTGGTCCTCAGTGTTGTGAGAACGATGACTGGTTAAAATTTTTGGTGGTTTCTTGTTCAGTCCATAGGCCTACATCATGTGGCAAACCGGTGAGCATGTGGCTCTATTAGTATAGGAGATACCTGAAAACATATCACACTTTTCATCATAGTGCTTTTACCAATGCATAAAATGCATGGAGAAGTCATTTCGAATGACTGGTCCTCAGTGTTGTGAGAACGATGACTGGTTAAAATTTTTGGTGGTTTCTTGTTCAGTCCATAGGCCTACATCATGTGGCAAACCGGTGAGCATGTGGCTCTATTAGTATAGGAGATACCTGAAAACATATCACACTTTTCATCATAGTGCTTTTACCAATGCATAAAATGCATGGAGAAGTCATTTCGAATGACTGGTCCTCAGTGTTGTGAGAACGATGACTGGTTAACATTTTTGGTGGTTTCTTGTTCAGTCCATAGGCCTACATCATGTGGCAAACCGGTGAGCATGTGGCTCTATTAGAATAGGAGATACCTGAAAACATATCACACTTTTCATCATAGTGCTTTTACCAATGCATAAAATGCATCATTTCGAATGACTGGTCCTCAGTGTTGTGAGAACGATGACTGGTTAAAATTTTTGGTGGTTTCTTGTTCAGTCCATAGGCCTACATCATGTGGCAAACCGGTGAGCATGTGGCTCTATTAGTATAGGAGATACCTGAAAACATATCACACTTTTCATCATAGTGCTTTTACCAATGCATAAAATGCATGGAGAAGTCATTTCGAATGACTGGTCCTCAGTGTTGTGAGAACGATGACTGGTTAAAATTTTTGGTGGTTTGTTCAGTCCATAGGCCTACATCATGTGGCAAACCGGTGAGCATGTGGCTCTATTAGTATAGGAGATACCTGAAAACATATCACACTTTTCATCATAGTGCTTTTACCAATGCATAAAATGCATGGAGAAGTCATTTTGAATGACTGGTCCTCAGTGTTGTGAGAACGATGACTGGTTAAAATTTTTGGTGGTTTCTTGTTCAGTCCATAGGCCTACATCATGTGGCAAACCGGTGAGCATGTGGCTCTATTAGTATAGGAGATACCTGAAAACATATCACACTTTTCATCATAGTGCTTTTACCAATGCATAAAATGCATGGAGAAGTCATTTCGAATGACTGGTCCTCAGTGTTGTGAGAACGATGACTGGTTAAAATTTTTGGTGGTTTCTTGTTCAGTCCATAGGCCTACATCATGTGGCAAACCGGTGAGCATGTGGCTCTATTAGTATAGGAGATACCTGAAAACATATCACACTTTTCATCATAGTGCTTTTACCAATGCATAAAATGCATGGAGAAGTCATTTCGAATGACTGGTCCTCAGTGTTGTGAGAACGATGACTGGTTAAAATTTTTGGTGGTTTCTTGTTCAGTCCATAGGCCTACATCATGTGGCAAACCGGTGAGCATGTGGCTCTATTAGTATAGGAGATACCTGAAAACATATCACACTTTTCATCATAGTGCTTTTACCAATGCATAAAATGCATGGAGAAGTCATTTCGAATGACTGGTCCTCAGTGTTGTGAGATCGATGACTGGTTAAAATTTTTGGTGGTTTCTTGTTCAGTCCATAGGCCTACATCATGTGGCAAACCGGTGAGCATGTGGCTCTATTAGTATAGGAGATACCTGAAAACATATCACACTTTTCATCATAGTGCTTTTACCAATGCATAAAATGCATGGAGAAGTCATTTCGAATGACTGGTCCTCAGTGTTGTGAGAACGATGACTGGTTAAAATTTTTGGTGGTTTCTTGTTCAGTCCATAGGCCTACATCATGTGGCAAACCGGTGAGCATGTGGCTCTATTAGTATAGGAGATACCTGAAAACATATCACACTTTTCATCATAGTGCTTTTACCAATGCATAAAATGCATGGAGAAGTCATTTCGAATGACTGGTCCTCAGTGTTGTGAGAACGATGACTGGTTAAAATTTTTGGTGGTTTCTTGTTCAGTCCATAGGCCTACATCATGTGGCAAACCGGTGAGCATGTGGCTCTATTAGTATAGGAGATACCTGAAAACATATCACACTTTTCATCATAGTGCTTTTACCAATGCATAAAATGCATGGAGAAGTCATTTCGAATGACTGGTCCTCAGTGTTGTGAGAACGATGACTGGTTAAAATTTTTGGTGGTTTCTTGTTCAGTCCATAGGCCTACATCATGTGGCAAACCGGTGAGCATGTGGCTCTATTAGTATAGGAGATACCTGAAAACATATCACACTTTTCATCATAGTGCTTTTACCAATGCATAAAATGCATGGAGAAGTCATTTCGAATGACTGGTCCTCAGTGTTGTGAGAACGATGACTGGTTAAAATTTTTGGTGGTTTCTTGTTCAGTCCATAGGCCTACATCATGTGGCAAACCGGTGAGCATGTGGCTCTATTAGTATAGGAGATACCTGAAAACATATCACACTTTTCATCATAGTGCTTTTACCAATGCATAAAATGCATGGAGAAGTCATTTCGAATGACTGGTCCTCAGTGTTGTGAGAACGATGACTGGTTAAAATTTTTGGTGGTTTCTTGTTCAGTCCATAGGCCTACATCATGTGGCAAACCGGTGAGCATGTGGCTCTATTAGTATAGGAGATACCTGAAAACATATCACACTTTTCATCATAGTGCTTTTACCAATGCATAAAATGCATCATTTCGAATGACTGGTCCTCAGTGTTGTGAGAACGATGACTGGTTAAAATTTTTGGTGGTTTCTTGTTCAGTCCATAGGCCTACATCATGTGGCAAACCGGTGAGCATGTGGCTCTATTAGTATAGGAGATACCTGAAAACATATCACACTTTTCATCATAGTGCTTTTACCAATGCATAAAATGCATGGAGAAGTCATTTCGAATGACTGGTCCTCAGTGTTGTGAGAACGATGACTGGTTAAAATTTTTGGTGGTTTGTTCAGTCCATAGGCCTACATCATGTGGCAAACCGGTGAGCATGTGGCTCTATTAGTATAGGAGATACCTGAAAACATATCACACTTTTCATCATAGTGCTTTTACCAATGCATAAAATGCATGGAGAAGTCATTTTGAATGACTGGTCCTCAGTGTTGTGAGAACGATGACTGGTTAAAATTTTTGGTGGTTTCTTGTTCAGTCCATAGGCCTACATCATGTGGCAAACCGGTGAGCATGTGGCTCTATTAGTATAGGAGATACCTGAAAACATATCACACTTTTCATCATAGTGCTTTTACCAATGCATAAAATGCATGGAGAAGTCATTTCGAATGACTGGTCCTCAGTGTTGTGAGAACGATGACTGGTTAAAATTTTTGGTGGTTTCTTGTTCAGTCCATAGGCCTACATCATGTGGCAAACCGGTGAGCATGTGGCTCTATTAGTATAGGAGATACCTGAAAACATATCACACTTTTCATCATAGTGCTTTTACCAATGCATAAAATGCATGGAGAAGTCATTTCGAATGACTGGTCCTCAGTGTTGTGAGAACGATGACTGGTTAAAATTTTTGGTGGTTTCTTGTTCAGTCCATAGGCCTACATCATGTGGCAAACCGGTGAGCATGTGGCTCTATTAGTATAGGAGATACCTGAAAACATATCACACTTTTCATCATAGTGCTTTTACCAATGCATAAAATGCATGGAGAAGTCATTTCGAATGACTGGTCCTCAGTGTTGTGAGAACGATGACTGGTTAAAATTTTTGGTGGTTTCTTGTTCAGTCCATAGGCCTACATCATGTGGCAAACCGGTGAGCATGTGGCTCTATTAGTATAGGAGATACCTGAAAACATATCACACTTTTCATCATAGTGCTTTTACCAATGCATAAAATGCATGGAGAAGTCATTTCGAATGACTGGTCCTCAGTGTTGTGAGAACGATGACTGGTTAAAATTTTTGGTGGTTTCTTGTTCAGTCCATAGGCCTACATCATGTGGCAAACCGGTGAGCATGTGGCTCTATTAGTATTGGAGATACCTGAAAACATATCACACTTTTCATCATAGTGCTTTTACCAATGCATAAAATGCATGGAGAAGTCATTTCGAATGACTGGTCCTCAGTGTTGTGAGAACGATGACTGGTTAAAATTTTTGGTGGTTTCTTGTTCAGTCCATAGGCCTACATCATGTGGCAAACCGGTGAGCATGTGGCTCTATTAGTATAGGAGATACCTGAAAACATATCACACTTTTCATCATAGTGCTTTTACCAATGCATAAAATGCATGGAGAAGTCATTTCGAATGACTGGTCCTCAGTGTTGTGAGAACGATGACTGGTTAAAATTTTTGGTGGTTTCTTGTTCAGTCCATAGGCCTACATCATGTGGCAAACCGGTGAGCATGTGGCTCTATTAGTATAGGAGATACCTGAAAACATATCACACTTTTCATCATAGTGCTTTTACCAATGCATAAAATGCATGGAGAAGTCATTTCGAATGACTGGTCCTCAGTGTTGTGAGAACGATGACTGGTTAAAATTTTTGGTGGTTTCTTGTTCAGTCCATAGGCCTACATCATGTGGCAAACCGGTGAGCATGTGGCTCTATTAGTATAGGAGATACCTGAAAACATATCACACTTTTCATCATAGTGCTTTTACCAATGCATAAAATGCATGGAGAAGTCATTTCGAATGACTGGTCCTCAGTGTTGTGAGAACGATGACTGGTTAAAATTTTTGGTGGTTTCTTGTTCAGTCCATAGGCCTACATCATGTGGCAAACCGGTGAGCATGTGGCTCTATTAGTATAGGAGATACCTGAAAACATATCACACTTTTCATCATAGTGCTTTTACCAATGCATAAAATGCATGGAGAAGTCATTTCGAATGACTGGTCCTCAGTGTTGTGAGAACGATGACTGGTTAAAATTTTTGGTGGTTTCTTGTTCAGTCCATAGGCCTACATCATGTGGCAAACCGGTGAGCATGTGGCTCTATTAGTATAGGAGATACCTGAAAACATATCACACTTTTCATCATAGTGCTTTTACCAATGCATAAAATGCATGGAGAAGTCATTTCGAATGACTGGTCCTCAGTGTTGTGAGAACGATGACTGGTTAAAATTTTTGGTGGTTTCTTGTTCAGTCCATAGGCCTACATCATGTGGCAAACCGGTGAGCATGTGGCTCTATTAGTATAGGAGATACCTGAAAACATATCACACTTTTCATCATAGTGCTTTTACCAATGCATAAAATGCATGGAGAAGTCATTTCGAATGACTGGTCCTCAGTGTTGTGAGAACGATGACTGGTTAAAATTTTTGGTGGTTTCTTGTTCAGTCCATAGGCCTACATCATGTGGCAAACCGGTGAGCATGTGGCTCTATTAGTATAGGAGATACCTGAAAACATATCACACTTTTCATCATAGTGCTTTTACCAATGCATAAAATGCATCATTTCGAATGACTGGTCCTCAGTGTTGTGAGAACGATGACTGGTTAAAATTTTTGGTGGTTTGTTCAGTCCATAGGCCTACATCATGTGGCAAACCGGTGAGCATGTGGCTCTATTAGTATAGGAGATACCTGAAAACATATCACACTTTTCATCATAGTGCTTTTACCAATGCATAAAATGCATGGAGAAGTCATTTCGAATGACTGGTCCTCAGTGTTGTGAGAACGATGACTGGTTAAAATTTTTGGTGGTTTCTTGTTCAGTCCATAGGCCTACATCATGTGGCAAACCGGTGAGCATGTGGCTCTATTAGTATAGGAGATACCTGAAAACATATCACACTTTTCATCATAGTGCTTTTACCAATGCATAAAATGCATGGAGAAGTCATTTCGAATGACTGGTCCTCAGTGTTGTGAGAACGATGACTGGTTAAAATTTTTGGTGGTTTCTTGTTCAGTCCATAGGCCTACATCATGTGGCAAACCGGTGAGCATGTGGCTCTATTAGTATAGGAGATACCTGAAAACATATCACACTTTTCATCATAGTGCTTTTACCAATGCATAAAATGCATGGAGAAGTCATTTGCGAATGACTGGTCCTCAGTGTTGTGAGAACGATGACTGGTTAAAATTTTTGGTGGTTTCTTGTTCAGTCCATAGGCCTACATCATGTGGCAAACCGGTGAGCATGTGGCTCTATTAGTATAGGAGATACCTGAAAACATATCACACTTTTCATCATAGTGCTTTTACCAATGCATAAAATGCATGGAGAAGTCATTTCGAATGACTGGTCCTCAGTGTTGTGAGAACGATGACTGGTTAAAATTTTTGGTGGTTTCTTGTTCAGTCCATAGGCCTACATCATGTGGCAAACCGGTGAGCATGTGGCTCTATTAGTATAGGAGATACCTGAAAACATATCACACTTTTCATCATAGTGCTTTTACCAATGCATAAAATGCATGGAGAAGTCATTTCGAATGACTGGTCCTCAGTGTTGTGAGAACGATGACTGGTTAAAATTTTTGGTGGTTTCTTGTTCAGTCCATAGGCCTACATCATGTGGCAAACCGGTGAGCATGTGGCTCTATTAGTATAGGAGATACCTGAAAACATATCACACTTTTCATCATAGTGCTTTTACCAATGCATAAAATGCATGGAGAAGTCATTTCGAATGACTGGTCCTCAGTGTTGTGAGAACGATGACTGGTTAAAATTTTTGGTGGTTTCTTGTTCAGTCCATAGGCCTACATCATGTGGCAAACCGGTGAGCATGTGGCTCTATTAGTATAGGAGATACCTGAAAACATATCACACTTTTCATCATAGTGCTTTTACCAATGCATAAAATGCATGGAGAAGTCATTTCGAATGACTGGTCCTCAGTGTTGTGAGAACGATGACTGGTTAAAATTTTTGGTGGTTTCTTGTTCAGTCCATAGGCCTACATCATGTGGCAAACCGGTGAGCATGTGGCTCTATTAGTATAGGAGATACCTGAAAACATATCACACTTTTCATCATAGTGCTTTTACCAATGCATAAAATGCATGGAGAAGTCATTTCGAATGACTGGTCCTCAGTGTTGTGAGAACGATGACTGGTTAAAATTTTTGGTGGTTTCTTGTTCAGTCCATAGGCCTACATCATGTGGCAAACCGGTGAGCATGTGGCTCTATTAGTATAGGAGATACCTGAAAACATATCACACTTTTCATCATAGTGCTTTTACCAATGCATAAAATGCATGGAGAAGTCATTTCGAATGACTGGTCCTCAGTGTTGTGAGAACGATGACTGGTTAAAATTTTTGGTGGTTTCTTGTTCAGTCCATAGGCCTACATCATGTGGCAAACCGGTGAGCATGTGGCTCTATTAGTATAGGAGATACCTGAAAACATATCACACTTTTCATCATAGTGCTTTTACCAATGCATAAAATGCATGGAGAAGTCATTTCGAATGACTGGTCCTCAGTGTTGTGAGAACGATGACTGGTTAAAATTTTTGGTGGTTTCTTGTTCAGTCCATAGGCCTACATCATGTGGCAAACCGGTGAGCATGTGGCTCTATTAGTATAGGAGATACCTGAAAACATATCACACTTTTCATCATAGTGCTTTTACCAATGCATAAAATGCATGGAGAAGTCATTTCGAATGACTGGTCCTCAGTGTTGTGAGAACGATGACTGGTTAAAATTTTTGGTGGTTTCTTGTTCAGTCCATAGGCCTACATCATGTGGCAAACCGGTGAGCATGTGGCTCTATTAGTATAGGAGATACCTGAAAACATATCACACTTTTCATCATAGTGCTTTTACCAATGCATAAAATGCATGGAGAAGTCATTTCGAATGACTGGTCCTCAGTGTTGTGAGAACGATGACTGGTTAAAATTTTTGGTGGTTTCTTGTTCAGTCCATAGGCCTACATCATGTGGCAAACCGGTGAGCATGTGGCTCTATTAGTATAGGAGATACCTGAAAACATATCACACTTTTCATCATAGTGCTTTTACCAATGCATAAAATGCATGGAGAAGTCATTTCGAATGACTGGTCCTCAGTGTTGTGAGAACGATGACTGGTTAAAATTTTTGGTGGTTTCTTGTTCAGTCCATAGGCCTACATCATGTGGCAAACCGGTGAGCATGTGGCTCTATTAGTATAGGAGATACCTGAAAACATATCACACTTTTCATCATAGTGCTTTTACCAATGCATAAAATGCATGGAGAAGTCATTTCGAATGACTGGTCCTCAGTGTTGTGAGAACGATGACTGGTTAAAATTTTTGGTGGTTTCTTGTTCAGTCCATAGGCCTACATCATGTGGCAAACCGGTGAGCATGTGGCTCTATTAGTATAGGAGATACCTGAAAACATATCACACTTTTCATCATAGTGCTTTTACCAATGCATAAAATGCATGGAGAAGTCATTTCGAATGACTGGTCCTCAGTGTTGTGAGAACGATGACTGGTTAAAATTTTTGGTGGTTTCTTGTTCAGTCCATAGGCCTACATCATGTGGCAAACCGGTGAGCATGTGGCTCTATTAGTATAGGAGATACCTGAAAACATATCACACTTTTCATCATAGTGCTTTTACCAATGCATAAAATGCATGGAGAAGTCATTTCGAATGACTGGTCCTCAGTGTTGTGAGAACGATGACTGGTTAAAATTTTTGGTGGTTTCTTGTTCAGTCCATAGGCCTACATCATGTGGCAAACCGGTGAGCATGTGGCTCTATTAGTATAGGAGATACCTGAAAACATATCACACTTTTCATCATAGTGCTTTTACCAATGCATAAAATGCATGGAGAAGTCATTTCGAATGACTGGTCCTCAGTGTTGTGAGAACGATGACTGGTTAAAATTTTTGGTGGTTTCTTGTTCAGTCCATAGGCCTACATCATGTGGCAAACCGGTGAGCATGTGGCTCTATTAGTATAGGAGATACCTGAAAACATATCACACTTTTCATCATAGTGCTTTTACCAATGCATAAAATGCATGGAGAAGTCATTTCGAATGACTGGTCCTCAGATGACTGGTCCTCAGTGTTGTGAGAACGATGACTGGTTTAAAATTTTGGTGGTTTCTTGATCAGTCCATCTAGGCCAAAATCATGTGGCAAAACCGGTGAGCATGTGGCTCCTATTAGTATAGGAGCTACCTGAAAACATATCACACTTTTCATCATAGTGCTATTTACCCCCAATGCATAAAATGCATGGAGAAGTCATTTCGAATGACTGGTCCTCAGTGTTGTGAGAACGATGACTGGTTAAAATTTTTGGTGGTTTCTTGTTCAGTCCATAGGCCTACATCATGTGGCAAACCGGTGAGCATGTGGCTCTATTAGTATAGGAGATACCTGAAAACATATCACACTTTTCATCATAGTGCTTTTACCAATGCATAAAACATGCATCATTTCGAATGACTGGTCCTCAGTGTTGTGAGAACGATGACTGGTTAAAATTTTTGGTGGTTTCTTGTTCAGTCCATAGGCCTACATCATGTGGCAAACCGGTGAGCATGTGGCTCTATTAGTATAGGAGATACCTGAAAACATATCACACTTTTCATCATAGTGCTTTTACCAATGCATAAAATGCATGGAGAAGTCATTTCGAATGACTGGTCCTCAGTGTTGTGAGAACGATGACTGGTTAAAATTTTTGGTGGTTCTTGTTCAGTCCATAGGCCTACATCATGTGGCAAACCGGTGAGCATGTGGCTCTATTAGTATAGGAGATTACCTGAAAACATATCACACTTTTCATCATAGTGCTTTTACCAATGCATAAAATGCATGGAAGTCATTTCGAATGACTGGTCCTCAGTGTTGTGAGAACGATGACTGGTTAAAATTTTTGGTGGTTTCTTGTTCAGTCCATAGGCCTACATCATGTGGCAAACCGGTGAGCATGTGGCTCTATTAGTATAGGAGATACCTGAAAACATATCACACTTTTCATCATAGTGCTTTTACCAATGCATAAAATGCATGGAGAAGTCATTTCGAATGACTGGTCCTCAGTGTTGTGAGAACGATGACTGGTTAAAATTTTTGGTGGTTTCTTGTTCAGTCCATAGGCCTACATCATGTGGCAAACCGGTGAGCATGTGGCTCTATTAGTATAGGAGATACCTGAAAACATATCACACTTTTCATCATAGTGCTTTTACCAATGCATAAAATGCATGGAGAAGTCATTTTGAATGACTGGTCCTCAGTGTTGTGAGAACGATGACTGGTTAAAATTTTTGGTGGTTTCTTGTTCAGTCCATAGGCCTACATCATGTGGCAAACCGGTGAGCATGTGGCTCTATTAGTATAGGAGATACCTGAAAACATATCACACTTTTCATCATAGTGCTTTTACCAATGCATAAAATGCATGGAGAAGTCATTTCGAATGACTGGTCCTCAGTGTTGTGAGAACGATGACTGGTTAAAATTTTTGGTGGTTTCTTGTTCAGTCCATAGGCCTACATCATGTGGCAAACCGGGTGAGCATGTGGCTCTATTAGTATAGGAGATACCTGAAAACATATCACACTTTTCATCATAGTGCTTTTACCAATGCATAAAATGCATGGAGAAGTCATTTCGAATGACTGGTCCTCAGTGTTGTGAGAACGATGACTGGTTAAAATTTTTGGTGGTTTCTTGTTCAGTCCATAGGCCTACATCATGTGGCAAACCGGTGAGCATGTGGCTCTATTAGTATAGGAGATACCTGAAAACATATCACACTTTTCATCATAGTGCTTTTACCAATGCATAAAATGCATGGAGAAGTCATTTCGAATGACTGGTCCTCAGTGTTGTGAGAACGATGACTGGTTAAAATTTTTGGTGGTTTCTTGTTCAGTCCATAGGCCTACATCATGTGGCAAACCGGTGAGCATGTGGCTCTATTAGTATTGGAGATACCTGAAAACATATCACACTTTTCATCATAGTGCTTTTACCAATGCATAAAATGCATGGAGAAGTCATTTCGAATGACTGGTCCTCAGTGTTGTGAGAACGATGACTGGTTAAAATTTTTGGTGGTTTCTTGTTCAGTCCATAGGCCTACATCATGTGGCAAACCGGTGAGCATGTGGCTCTATTAGTATAGGAGATACCTGAAAACATATCACACTTTTCATCATAGTGCTTTTACCAATGCATAAAATGCATGGAGAAGTCATTTCGAATGACTGGTCCTCAGTGTTGTGAGAACGATGACTGGTTAAAATTTTTGGTGGTTTCTTGTTCAGTCCATAGGCCTACATCATGTGGCAAACCGGTGAGCATGTGGCTCTATTAGTATAGGAGATACCTGAAAACATATCACACTTTTCATCATAGTGCTTTTACCAATGCATAAAATGCATGGAGAAGTCATTTCGAATGACTGGTCCTCAGTGTTGTGAGAACGATGACTGGTTAAAATTTTTGGTGGTTTCTTGTTCAGTCCATAGGCCTACATCATGTGGCAAACCGGTGAGCATGTGGCTCTATTAGTATAGGAGATACCTGAAAACATATCACACTTTTCATCATAGTGCTTTTACCAATGCATAAAATGCATGGAGAAGTCATTTCGAATGACTGGTCCTCAGTGTTGTGAGAACGATGACTGGTTAAAATTTTTGGTGGTTTCTTGTTCAGTCCATAGGCCTACATCATGTGGCAAACCGGTGAGCATGTGGCTCTATTAGTATAGGAGATACCTGAAAACATATCACACTTTTCATCATAGTGCTTTTACCAATGCATAAAATGCATGGAGAAGTCATTTTCGAATGACTGGTCCTCAGTGTTGTGAGAACGATGACTGGTTAAAATTTTTGGTGGTTTCTTGTTCAGTCCATAGGCCTACATCATGTGGCAAACCGGTGAGCATGTGGCTCTATTAGTATAGGAGATACCTGAAAACATATCACACTTTTCATCATAGTGCTTTTACCAATGCATAAAATGCATGGAGAAGTCATTTCGAATGACTGGTCCTCAGTGTTGTGAGAACGATGACTGGTTAAAATTTTTGGTGGTTTCTTGTTCAGTCCATAGGCCTACATCATGTGGCAAACCGGTGAGCATGTGGCTCTATTAGTATAGGAGATACCTGAAAACATATCACACTTTTCATCATAGTGCTTTTACCAATGCATAAAATGCATCATTTCGAATGACTGGTCCTCAGTGTTGTGAGAACGATGACTGGTTAAATTTTTGGTGGTTTTGTTCAGTCCATAGGCCTACATCATGTGGCAAACCGGTGAGCATGTGGCTCTATTAGTATAGGAGATACCTGAAAACATATCACACTTTTCATCATAGTGCTTTTACCAATGCATAAAATGCATGGAGAAGTCATTTCGAATGACTGGTCCTCAGTGGTTGTGAGAACGATGACTGGTTAAAATTTTTGGTGGTTTCTTGTTCAGTCCATAGGCCTACATCATGTGGCAAAACCGGTGAGCATGTGGCTCTATTAGTATAGGAGATACCTGAAAACATATCACACTTTTCATCATAGTGCTTTTACCAATGCATAAAATGCATGGAGAAGTCATTTCGAATGACTGGTCCTCAGTGTTGTGAGAACGATGACTGGTTAAAATTTTTGGTGGTTTCTTGTTCAGTCCATAGGCCTACATCATGTGGCAAACCGGTGAGCATGTGGCTCTATTAGTATAGGAGATACCTGAAAACATATCACACTTTTCATCATAGTGCTTTTACCAATGCATAAAATGCATGGAGAAGTCATTTGCGAATGACTGGTCCTCAGTGTTGTGAGAACGATGACTGGTTAAAATTTTTGGTGGTTTCTTGTTCAGTCCATAGGCCTACATCATGTGGCAAACCGGTGAGCATGTGGCTCTATTAGTATAGGAGATACCTGAAAACATATCACACTTTTCATCATAGTGCTTTTACCAATGCATAAAATGCATGGAGAAGTCATTTCGAATGACTGGTCCTCAGTGTTGTGAGAACGATGACTGGTTAAAATTTTTGGTGGTTTCTTGTTCAGTCCATAGGCCTACATCATGTGGCAAACCGGTGAGCATGTGGCTCTATTAGTATAGGAGATACCTGAAAACATATCACACTTTTCATCATAGTGCTTTTACCAATGCATAAAATGCATGGAGAAGTCATTTCGAATGACTGGTCCTCAGTGTTGTGAGAACGATGACTGGTTAAAATTTTTGGTGGTTTCTTGTTCAGTCCATAGGCCTACATCATGTGGCAAACCGGTGAGCATGTGGCTCTATTAGTATAGGAGATACCTGAAAACATATCACACTTTTCATCATAGTGCTTTTACCAACGCATAAAATGCATGGAGAAGTCATTTCGAATGACTGGTCCTCAGTGTTGTGAGAACGATGACTGGTTAAAATTTTTGGTGGTTTCTTGTTCAGTCCATAGGCCTACATCATGTGGCAAACCGGTGAGCATGTGGCTCTATTAGTATAGGAGATACCTGAAAACATATCACACTTTTCATCATAGTGCTTTTACCAATGCATAAAATGCATGGAGAAGTCATTTCGAATGACTGGTCCTCAGTGTTGTGAGAACGATGACTGGTTAAAATTTTTGGTGGTTTCTTGTTCAGTCCATAGGCCTACATCATGTGGCAAACGGTGAGCATGTGGCTCTATTAGTATAGGAGATACCTGAAAACATATCACACTTTTCATCATAGTGCTTTTACCAATGCATAAAATGCATGGAGAAGTCATTTCGAATGACTGGTCCTCAGTGTTGTGAGAACGATGACTGGTTAAAATTTTTGGTGGTTTCTTGTTCAGTCCATAGGCCTACATCATGTGGCAAACCGGTGAGCATGTGGCTCTATTAGTATAGGAGATACCTGAAAACATATCACACTTTTCATCATAGTGCTTTTACCAATGCATAAAATGCATGGAGAAGTCATTTCGAATGACTGGTCCTCAGTGTTGTGAGAACGATGACTGGTTAAAATTTTTGGTGGTTTCTTGTTCAGTCCATAGGCCTACATCATGTGGCAAACCGGTGAGCATGTGGCTCTATTAGTATAGGAGATACCTGAAAACATATCACACTTTTCATCATAGTGCTTTTACCAATGCATAAAATGCATGGAGAAGTCATTTCGAATGACTGGTCCTCAGTGTTGTGAGAACGATGACTGGTTAAAATTTTTGGTGGTTTCTTGTTCAGTCCATAGGCCTATATCATGTGGCAAACCGGTGAGCATGTGGCTCTATTAGTATAGGAGATACCTGAAAACATATCACACTTTTCATCATAGTGCTTTTACCAATGCATAAAATGCATGGAGAAGTCATTTCGAATGACTGGTCCTCAGTGTTGTGAGAACGATGACTGGTTAAAATTTTTGGTGGTTTCTTGTTCAGTCCATAGGCCTACATCATGTGGCAAACCGGTGAGCATGTGGCTCTATTAGTATAGGAGATACCTGAAAACATATCACACTTTTCATCATAGTGCTTTTACCAATGCATAAAATGCATGGAGAAGTCATTTCGAATGACTGGTCCTCAGTGTTGTGAGAACGATGACTGGTTTAAAATTTTTGGTGGTTTCTTGTTCAGTCCATAGGCCTACATCATGTGGCAAACCGGTGAGCATGTGGCTCTATTAGTATAGGAGATACCTGAAAACATATCACACTTTTCATCATAGTGCTTTTACCAATGCATAAAATGCATCATTTCGAATGACTGGTCCTCAGTGTTGTGAGAACGATGACTGGTTAAAATTTTTGGTGGTTTCTTGTTCAGTCCATAGGCCTACATCATGTGGCAAACCGGTGAGCATGTGGCTCTATTAGTATAGGAGATACCTGAAAACATATCACACTTTTCATCATAGTGCTTTTACCAATGCATAAAATGCATGGAGAAGTCATTTCGAATGACTGGTCCTCAGTGTTGTGAGAACGATGACTGGTTAAAATTTTTGGTGGTTCTTGTTCAGTCCATAGGCCTACATCATGTGGCAAACCGGTGAGCATGTGGCTCTATTAGTATAGGAGATACCTGAAAACATATCACACTTTTCATCATAGTGCTTTTACCAATGCATAAAATGCATGGAGAAGTCATTTCGAATGACTGGTCCTCAGTGTTGTGAGAACGATGACTGGTTAAAATTTTTGGTGGTTTCTTGTTCAGTCCATAGGCCTACATCATGTGGCAAACCGGTGAGCATGTGGCTCTATTAGTATAGGAGATACCTGAAAACATATCACACTTTTCATCATAGTGCTTTTACCAATGCATAAAATGCATGGAGAAGTCATTTCGAATGACTGGTCCTCAGTGTTGTGAGAACGATGACTGGTTAAAATTTTTGGTGGTTTCTTGTTCAGTCCATAGGCCTACATCATGTGGCAAACCGGTGAGCATGTGGCTCTATTAGTATAGGAGATACCTGAAAACATATCACACTTTTCATCATAGTGCTTTTACCAATGCATAAAATGCATGGAGAAGTCATTTCGAATGACTGGTCCTCAGTGTTGTGAGAACGATGACTGGTTAAAATTTTTGGTGGTTTCTTGTTCAGTCCATAGGCCTACATCATGTGGCAAACCGGTGAGCATGTGGCTCTATTAGTATAGGAGATACCTGAAAACATATCACACTTTTCATCATAGTGCTTTTACCAATGCATAAAATGCATGGAGAAGTCATTTCGAATGACTGGTCCTCAGTGTTGTGAGAACGATGACTGGTTAAAATTTTTGGTGGTTTCTTGTTCAGTCCATAGGCCTACATCATGTGGCAAACCGGTGAGCATGTGGCTCTATTAGTATAGGAGATACCTGAAAACATATCACACTTTTCATCATAGTGCTTTTACCAATGCATAAAATGCATGGAGAAGTCATTTCGAATGACTGGTCCTCAGTGTTGTGAGAACGATGACTGGTTAAAATTTTTGGTGGTTTCTTGTTCAGTCCATAGGCCTACATCATGTGGCAAACCGGTGAGCATGTGGCTCTATTAGTATAGGAGATACCTGAAAACATATCACACTTTTCATCATAGTGCTTTTACCAATGCATAAAATGCATGGAGAAGTCATTTCGAATGACTGGTCCTCAGTGTTGTGAGAACGATGACTGGTTAAAATTTTTGGTGGTTTCTTGTTCAGTCCATAGGCCTACATCATGTGGCAAACCGGTGAGCATGTGGCTCTATTAGTATAGGAGATACCTGAAAACATATCACACTTTTCATCATAGTGCTTTTACCAATGCATAAAATGCATGGAGAAGTCATTTCGAATGACTGGTCCTCAGTGTTGTGAGAACGATGACTGGTTAAAATTTTTGGTGGTTTCTTGTTCAGTCCATAGGCCTACATCATGTGGCAAACCGGTGAGCATGTGGCTCTATTAGTATAGGAGATACCTGAAAACATATCACACTTTTCATCATAGTGCTTTTACCAATGCATAAAATGCATGGAGAAGTCATTTCGAATGACTGGTCCTCAGTGTTGTGAGAACGATGACTGGTTAAAATTTTTGGTGGTTTCTTGTTCAGTCCATAGGTCTACATCATGTGGCAAACCGGTGAGCATGTGGCTCTATTAGTATTGGAGATACCTGAAAACATATCACACTTTTCATCATAGTGCTTTTACCAATGCATAAAATGCATGGAGAAGTCATTTCGAATGACTGGTCCTCAGTGTTGTGAGAACGATGACTGGTTAAAATTTTTGGTGGTTTCTTGTTCAGTCCATAGGCCTACATCATGTGGCAAACCGGTGAGCATGTGGCTCTATTAGTATAGGAGATACCTGAAAACATATCACACTTTTCATCATAGTGCTTTTACCAATGCATAAAATGCATCATTTCGAATGACTGGTCCTCAGTGTTGTGAGAACGATGACTGGTTAAAATTTTTGGTGGTTTCTTGTTCAGTCCATAGGCCTACATCATGTGGCAAACCGGTGAGCATGTGGCTCTATTAGTATAGGAGATACCTGAAAACATATCACACTTTTCATCATAGTGCTTTTACCAATGCATAAAATGCATGGAGAAGTCATTTCGAATGACTGGTCCTCAGTGTTGTGAGAACGATGACTGGTTAAAATTTTTGGTGGTTTCTTGTTCAGTCCATAGGCCTACATCCTGTGGCAAACCGGTGAGCATGTGGCTCTATTAGTATAGGAGATACCTGAAAACATATCACACTTTTCATCATAGTGCTTTTACCAATGCATAAAATGCATGGAGAAGTCATTTCGAATGACTGGTCCTCAGTGTTGTGAGAACGATGACTGGTTAAAATTTTTGGTGGTTTCTTGTTCAGTCCATAGGCCTACATCATGTGGCAAACCGGTGAGCATGTGGCTCTATTAGTATAGGAGATACCTGAAAACATATCACACTTTTCATCATAGTGCTTTTACCAATGCATAAAATGCATGGAGAAGTCATTTCGAATGACTGGTCCTCAGTGTTGTGAGAACGATGACTGGTTAAAATTTTTGGTGGTTTCTTGTTCAGTCCATAGGCCTACATCATGTGGCAAACCGGTGAGCATGTGGCTCTATTAGTATAGGAGATACCTGAAAACATATCACACTTTTCATCATAGTGCTTTTACCAATGCATAAAATGCATGGAGAAGTCATTTCGAATGACTGGTCCTCAGTGTTGTGAGAACGATGACTGGTTAAAATTTTTGGTGGTTTCTTGTTCAGTCCATAGGCCTACATCATGTGGCAAACCGGTGAGCATGTGGCTCTATTAGTATTGGAGATACCTGAAAACATATCACACTTTTCATCATAGTGCTTTTACCAATGCATAAAATGCATGGAGAAGTCATTTCGAATGACTGGTCCTCAGTGTTGTGAGAACGATGACTGGTTAAAATTTTTGGTGGTTTCTTGTTCAGTCCATAGGCCTACATCATGTGGCAAACCGGTGAGCATGTGGCTCTATTAGTATAGGAGATACCTGAAAACATATCACACTTTTCATCATAGTGCTTTTACCAATGCATAAAATGCATGGAGAAGTCATTTCGAATGACTGGTCCTCAGTGTTGTGAGAACGATGACTGGTTAAAATTTTTGGTGGTTTCTTGTTCAGTCCATAGGCCTACATCATGTGGCAAACCGGTGAGCATGTGGCTCTATTAGTATAGGAGATACCTGAAAACATATCACACTTTTCATCATAGTGCTTTTACCAATGCATAAAATGCATCATTTCGAATGACTGGTCCTCAGTGTTGTGAGAACGATGACTGGTTAAAATTTTTGGTGGTTTCTTGTTCAGTCCATAGGCCTACATCATGTGGCAAACCGGTGAGCATGTGGCTCTATTAGTATAGGAGATACCTGAAAACATATCACACTTTTCATCATAGTGCTTTTACCAATGCATAAAATGCATGGAGAAGTCATTTCGAATGACTGGTCCTCAGTGTTGTGAGAACGATGACTGGTTAAAATTTTTGGTGGTTTCTTGTTCAGTCCATAGGCCTACATCATGTGGCAAACCGGTGAGCATGTGGCTCTATTAGTATAGGAGATACCTGAAAACATATCACACTTTTCATCATAGTGCTTTTACCAATGCATAAAATGCATGGAGAAGTCATTTCGAATGACTGGTCCTCAGTGTTGTGAGAACGATGACTGGTTAAAATTTTTGGTGGTTTCTTGTTCAGTCCATAGGCCTACATCATGTGGCAAACCGGTGAGCATGTGGCTCTATTAGTATTGGAGATACCTGAAAACATATCACACTTTTCATCATAGTGCTTTTACCAATGCATAAAATGCATGGAGAAGTCATTTCGAATGACTGGTCCTCAGTGTTGTGAGAACGATGACTGGTTAAAATTTTTGGTGGTTTCTTGTTCAGTCCATAGGCCTACATCATGTGGCAAACCGGTGAGCATGTGGCTCTATTAGTATAGGAGATACCTGAAAACATATCACACTTTTCATCATAGTGCTTTTACCAATGCATAAAATGCATGGAGAAGTCATTTCGAATGACTGGTCCTCAGTGTTGTGAGAACGATGACTGGTTAAAATTTTTGGTGGTTTCTTGTTCAGTCCATTGGCCTACATCATGTGGCAAACCGGTGAGCATGTGGCTCTATTAGTATAGGAGATACCTGAAAACATATCACACTTTTCATCATAGTGCTTTTACCAATGCATAAAATGCATGGAGAAGTCATTTCGAATGACTGGTCCTCAGTGTTGTGAGAACGATGACTGGTTAAAATTTTTGGTGGTTTCTTGTTCAGTCCATAGGCCTACATCATGTGGCAAACCGGTGAGCATGTGGCTCTATTAGTATAGGAGATACCTGAAAACATATCACACTTTTCATCATAGTGCTTTTACCAATGCATAAAATGCATGGAGAAGTCATTTCGAATGACTGGTCCTCAGTGTTGTGAGAACGATGACTGGTTAAAATTTTTGGTGGTTTCTTGTTCAGTCCATAGGCCTACATCATGTGGCAAACCGGTGAGCATGTGGCTCTATTAGTATAGGAGATACCTGAAAACATATCACACTTTTCATCATAGTGCTTTTACCAATGCATAAAATGCATGGAGAAGTCATTTCGAATGACTGGTCCTCAGTGTTGTGAGAACGATGACTGGTTAAAATTTTTGGTGGTTTCTTGTTCAGTCCATAGGCCTACATCATGTGGCAAACCGGTGAGCATGTGGCTCTATTAGTATAGGAGATACCTGAAAACATATCACACTTTTCATCATAGTGCTTTTACCAATGCATAAAATGCATGGAGAAGTCATTTCGAATGACTGGTCCTCAGTGTTGTGAGAACGATGACTGGTTAAAATTTTTGGTGGTTTCTTGTTCAGTCCATAGGCCTATATCATGTGGCAAACCGGTGAGCATGTGGCTCTATTAGTATAGGAGATACCTGAAAACATATCACACTTTTCATCATAGTGCTTTTACCAATGCATAAAATGCATGGAGAAGTCATTTCGAATGACTGGTCCTCAGTGTTGTGAGAACGATGACTGGTTAAAATTTTTGGTGGTTTCTTGTTCAGTCCATAGGCCTACATCATGTGGCAAACCGGTGAGCATGTGGCTCTATTAGTATAGGAGATACCTGAAAACATATCACACTTTTCATCATAGTGCTTTTACCAATGCATAAAATGCATGGAGAAGTCATTTCGAATGACTGGTCCTCAGTGTTGTGAGAACGATGACTGGTTAAAATTTTTGGTGGTTTCTTGTTCAGTCCATAGGCCTACATCATGTGGCAAACCGGTGAGCATGTGGCTCTATTAGTATAGGAGATACCTGAAAACATATCACACTTTTCATCATAGTGCTTTTACCAATGCATAAAATGCGATCATTTCGAATGACTGGTCCTCAGTGTTGTGAGAACGATGACTGGTTAAAATTTTTGGTGGTTTCTTGTTCAGTCCATAGGCCTACATCATGTGGCAAACCGGTGAGCATGTGGCTCTATTAGTATAGGAGATACCTGAAAACATATCACACTTTTCATCATAGTGCTTTTACCAATGCATAAAATGCATGGAGAAGTCATTTCGAATGACTGGTCCTCAGTGTGAGAACGATGACTGGTTAAAATTTTTGGTGGTTTCTTGTTCAGTCCATAGGCCTACATCATGTGGCAAACCGGTGAGCATGTGGCTCTATTAGTATAGGAGATACCTGAAAACATATCACACTTTTCATCATAGTGCTTTTACCAATGCATAAAATGCATGGAGAAGTCATTTCGAATGACTGGTCCTCAGTGTTGTGAGAACGATGACTGGTTAAAATTTTTGGTGGTTTCTTGTTCAGTCCATAGGCCTACATCATGTGGCAAACCGGTGAGCATGTGGCTCTATTAGTATAGGAGATACCTGAAAACATATCACACTTTTCATCATAGTGCTTTTACCAATGCATAAAATGCATGGAGAAGTCATTTCGAATGACTGGTCCTCAGTGTTGTGAGAACGATGACTGGTTAAAATTTTTGGTGGTTTCTTGTTCAGTCCATAGGCCTACATCATGTGGCAAACCGGTGAGCATGTGGCTCTATTAGTATAGGAGATACCTGAAAACATATCACACTTTTCATCATAGTGCTTTTACCAATGCATAAAATGCATGGAGAAGTCATTTCGAATGACTGGTCCTCAGTGTTGTGAGAACGATGACTGGTTAAAATTTTTGGTGGTTTCTTGTTCAGTCCATAGGCCTACATCATGTGGCAAACCGGTGAGCATGTGGCTCTATTAGTATAGGAGATACCTGAAAACATATCACACTTTTCATCATAGTGCTTTTACCAATGCATAAAATGCATGGAGAAGTCATTTCGAATGACTGGTCCTCAGTGTTGTGAGAACGATGACTGGTTAAAATTTTTGGTGGTTTCTTGTTCAGTCCATAGGCCTACATCATGTGGCAAACCGGTGAGCATGTGGCTCTATTAGTATAGGAGATACCTGAAAACATATCACACTTTTCATCATAGTGCTTTTACCAATGCATAAAATGCATGGAGAAGTCATTTCGAATGACTGGTCCTCAGTGTTGTGAGAACGATGACTGGTTAAAATTTTTGGTGGTTTCTTGTTCAGTCCATAGGCCTACATCATGTGGCAAACCGGTGAGCATGTGGCTCTATTAGTATAGGAGATACCTGAAAACATATCACACTTTTCATCATAGTGCTTTTACCAATGCATAAAATGCATGGAGAAGTCATTTCGAATGACTGGTCCTCAGTGTTGTGAGAACGATGACTGGTTAAAATTTTTGGTGGTTTCTTGTTCAGTCCATAGGCCTACATCATGTGGCAAACCGGTGAGCATGTGGCTCTATTAGTATAGGAGATACCTGAAAACATATCACACTTTTCATCATAGTGCTTTTACCAATGCATAAAATGCATGGAGAAGTCATTTCGAATGACTGGTCCTCAGTGTTGTGAGAACGATGACTGGTTAAAATTTTTGGTGGTTTCTTGTTCAGTCCATAGGCCTACATCATGTGGCAAACCGGTGAGCATGTGGCTCTATTAGTATAGGAGATACCTGAAAACATATCACACTTTTCATCATAGTGCTTTTACCAATGCATAAAATGCATGGAGAAGTCATTTCGAATGACTGGTCCTCAGTGTTGTGAGAACGATGACTGGTTAAAATTTTTGGTGGTTTCTTGTTCAGTCCATAGGCCTACATCATGTGGCAAACCGGTGAGCATGTGGCTCTATTAGTATAGGAGATACCTGAAAACATATCACACTTTTCATCATAGTGCTTTTACCAATGCATAAAATGCATGGAGAAGTCATTTCGAATGACTGGTCCTCAGTGTTGTGAGAACGATGACTGGTTAAAATTTTTGGTGGTTTCTTGTTCAGTCCATAGGCCTACATCATGTGGCAAACCGGTGAGCATGTGGCTCTATTAGTATAGGAGATACCTGAAAACATATCACACTTTTCATCATAGTGCTTTTACCAATGCATAAAATGCATGGAGAAGTCATTTCGAATGACTGGTCCTCAGTGTTGTGAGAACGATGACTGGTTAAAATTTTTGGTGGTTTCTTGTTCAGTCCATAGGCCTACATCATGTGGCAAACCGGTGAGCATGTGGCTCTATTAGTATAGGAGATACCTGAAAACATATCACACTTTTCATCATAGTGCTTTTACCAATGCATAAAATGCATGGAGAAGTCATTTCGAATGACTGGTCCTCAGTGTTGTGAGAACGATGACTGGTTAAAATTTTTGGTGGTTTCTTGTTCAGTCCATAGGCCTACATCATGTGGCAAACCGGTGAGCATGTGGCTCTATTAGTATAGGAGATACCTGAAAACATATCACACTTTTCATCATAGTGCTTTTACCAATGCATAAAATGCCTGGAAGTCATTTCGAATGACTGGTCCTCAGTGTTGTGAGAACGATGACTGGTTAAAATTTTTGGTGGTTTCTTGTTCAGTCCATAGGCCTACATCATGTGGCAAACCGGTGAGCATGTGGCTCTATTAGTATAGGAGATACCTGAAAACATATCACACTTTTCATCATAGTGCTTTTACCAATGCATAAAATGCATGGAGAAGTCATTTCGAATGACTGGTCCTCAGTGTTGTGAGAACGATGACTGGTTAAAATTTTTGGTGGTTTCTTGTTCAGTCCATAGGCCTACATCATGTGGCAAACCGGTGAGCATGTGGCTCTATTAGTATAGGAGATACCTGAAAACATATCACACTTTTCATCATAGTGCTTTTACCAATGCATAAAATGCATGGAGAAGTCATTTCGAATGACTGGTCCTCAGTGTTGTGAGAACGATGACTGGTTAAAATTTTTGGTGGTTTCTTGTTCAGTCCATAGGCCTACATCATGTGGCAAACCGGTGAGCATGTGGCTCTATTAGTATAGGAGATACCTGAAAACATATCACACTTTTCATCATAGTGCTTTTACCAATGCATAAAATGCATGGAGAAGTCATTTCGAATGACTGGTCCTCAGTGTTGTGAGAACGATGACTGGTTAAAATTTTTGGTGGTTTCTTGTTCAGTCCATAGGCCTACATCATGTGGCAAACCGGTGAGCATGTGGCTCTATTAGTATAGGAGATACCTGAAAACATATCACACTTTTCATCATAGTGCTTTTACCAATGCATAAAATGCATGGAGAAGTCATTTCGAATGACTGGTCCTCAGTGTTGTGAGAACGATGACTGGTTAAAATTTTTGGTGGTTTCTTGTTCAGTCCATAGGCCTACATCATGTGGCAAACCGGTGAGCATGTGGCTCTATTAGTATAGGAGATACCTGAAAACATATCACACTTTTCATCATAGTGCTTTTACCAATGCATAAAATGCATGGAGAAGTCATTTCGAATGACTGGTCCTCAGTGTTGTGAGAACGATGACTGGTTAAAATTTTTGGTGGTTTCTTGTTCAGTCCATAGGCCTACATCATGTGGCAAACCGGTGAGCATGTGGCTCTATTAGTATAGGAGATACCTGAAAACATATCACACTTTTCATCATAGTGCTTTTACCAATGCATAAAATGCATGGAGAAGTCATTTCGAATGACTGGTCCTCAGTGTTGTGAGAACGATGACTGGTTAAAATTTTTGGTGGTTTCTTGTTCAGTCCATAGGCCTACATCATGTGGCAAACCGGTGAGCATGTGGCTCTATTAGTATAGGAGATACCTGAAAACATATCACACTTTTCATCATAGTGCTTTTACCAATGCATAAAATGCATGGAGAAGTCATTTCGAATGACTGGTCCTCAGTGTTGTGAGAACGATGACTGGTTAAAATTTTTGGTGGTTTCTTGTTCAGTCCATAGGCCTACATCATGTGGCAAACCGGTGAGCATGTGGCTCTATTAGTATAGGAGATACCTGAAAACATATCACACTTTTCATCATAGTGCTTTTACCAATGCATAAAATGCATGGAGAAGTCATTTCGAATGACTGGTCCTCAGTGTTGTGAGAACGATGACTGGTTAAAATTTTTGGTGGTTTCTTGTTCAGTCCATAGGCCTACATCATGTGGCAAACCGGTGAGCATGTGGCTCTATTAGTATAGGAGATACCTGAAAACATATCACACTTTTCATCATAGTGCTTTTACCAATGCATAAAATGCATGGAGAAGTCATTTCGAATGACTGGTCCTCAGTGTTGTGAGAACGATGACTGGTTAAAATTTTTGGTGGTTTCTTGTTCAGTCCATAGGCCTACATCATGTGGCAAACCGGTGAGCATGTGGCTCTATTAGTATAGGAGATACCTGAAAACATATCACACTTTTCATCATAGTGCTTTTACCAATGCATAAAATGCATGGAGAAGTCATTTCGAATGACTGGTCCTCAGTGTTGTGAGAACGATGACTGGTTAAAATTTTTGGTGGTTTCTTGTTCAGTCCATAGGCCTACATCATGTGGCAAACCGGTGAGCATGTGGCTCTATTAGTATAGGAGATACCTGAAAACATATCACACTTTTCATCATAGTGCTTTTACCAATGCATAAAATGCATGGAGAAGTCATTTCGAATGACTGGTCCTCAGTGTTGTGAGAACGATGACTGGTTAAAATTTTTGGTGGTTTCTTGTTCAGTCCATAGGCCTACATCATGTGGCAAACCGGTGAGCATGTGGCTCTATTAGTATAGGAGATACCTGAAAACATATCACACTTTTCATCATAGTGCTTTTACCAATGCATAAAATGCATGGAGAAGTCATTTCGAATGACTGGTCCTCAGTGTTGTGAGAACGATGACTGGTTAAAATTTTTGGTGGTTTCTTGTTCAGTCCATAGGCCTACATCATGTGGCAAACCGGTGAGCATGTGGCTCTATTAGTATAGGAGATACCTGAAAACATATCACACTTTTCATCATAGTGCTTTTACCAATGCATAAAATGCATGGAGAAGTCATTTCGAATGACTGGTCCTCAGTGTTGTGAGAACGATGACTGGTTAAAATTTTTGGTGGTTTCTTGTTCAGTCCATAGGCCTACATCATGTGGCAAACCGGTGAGCATGTGGCTCTATTAGTATAGGAGATACCTGAAAACATATCACACTTTTCATCATAGTGCTTTTACCAATGCATAAAATGCATGGAGAAGTCATTTCGAATGACTGGTCCTCAGTGTTGTGAGAACGATGACTGGTTAAAATTTTTGGTGGTTTCTTGTTCAGTCCATAGGCCTACATCATGTGGCAAACCGGTGAGCATGTGGCTCTATTAGTATAGGAGATACCTGAAAACATATCACACTTTTCATCATAGTGCTTTTACCAATGCATAAAATGCATGGAGAAGTCATTTCGAATGACTGGTCCTCAGTGTTGTGAGAACGATGACTGGTTAAAATTTTTGGTGGTTTCTTGTTCAGTCCATAGGCCTACATCATGTGGCAAACCGGTGAGCATGTGGCTCTATTAGTATAGGAGATACCTGAAAACATATCACACTTTTCATCATAGTGCTTTTACCAATGCATAAAATGCATGGAGAAGTCATTTCGAATGACTGGTCCTCAGTGTTGTGAGAACGATGACTGGTTAAAATTTTTGGTGGTTTCTTGTTCAGTCCATAGGCCTACATCATGTGGCAAACCGGTGAGCATGTGGCTCTATTAGTATAGGAGATACCTGAAAACATATCACACTTTTCATCATAGTGCTTTTACCAATGCATAAAATGCATGGAGAAGTCATTTCGAATGACTGGTCCTCAGTGTTGTGAGAACGATGACTGGTTAAAATTTTTGGTGGTTTCTTGTTCAGTCCATAGGCCTACATCATGTGGCAAACCGGTGAGCATGTGGCTCTATTAGTATAGGAGATACCTGAAAACATATCACACTTTTCATCATAGTGCTTTTACCAATGCATAAAATGCATGGAGAAGTCATTTCGAATGACTGGTCCTCAGTGTTGTGAGAACGATGACTGGTTAAAATTTTTGGTGGTTTCTTGTTCAGTCCATAGGCCTACATCATGTGGCAAACCGGTGAGCATGTGGCTCTATTAGTATAGGAGATACCTGAAAACATATCACACTTTTCATCATAGTGCTTTTACCAATGCATAAAATGCATGGAGAAGTCATTTCGAATGACTGGTCCTCAGTGTTGTGAGAACGATGACTGGTTAAAATTTTTGGTGGTTTCTTGTTCAGTCCATAGGCCTACATCATGTGGCAAACCGGTGAGCATGTGGCTCTATTAGTATAGGAGATACCTGAAAACATATCACACTTTTCATCATAGTGCTTTTACCAATGCATAAAATGCATGGAGAAGTCATTTCGAATGACTGGTCCTCAGTGTTGTGAGAACGATGACTGGTTAAAATTTTTGGTGGTTTCTTGTTCAGTCCATAGGCCTACATCATGTGGCAAACCGGTGAGCATGTGGCTCTATTAGTATAGGAGATACCTGAAAACATATCACACTTTTCATCATAGTGCTTTTACCAATGCATAAAATGCATGGAGAAGTCATTTCGAATGACTGGTCCTCAGTGTTGTGAGAACGATGACTGGTTAAAATTTTTGGTGGTTTCTTGTTCAGTCCATAGGCCTACATCATGTGGCAAACCGGTGAGCATGTGGCTCTATTAGTATAGGAGATACCTGAAAACATATCACACTTTTCATCATAGTGCTTTTACCAATGCATAAAATGCATGGAGAAGTCATTTCGAATGACTGGTCCTCAGTGTTGTGAGAACGATGACTGGTTAAAATTTTTGGTGGTTTCTTGTTCAGTCCATAGGCCTACATCATGTGGCAAACCGGTGAGCATGTGGCTCTATTAGTATAGGAGATACCTGAAAACATATCACACTTTTCATCATAGTGCTTTTACCAATGCATAAAATGCATGGAGAAGTCATTTCGAATGACTGGTCCTCAGTGTTGTGAGAACGATGACTGGTTAAAATTTTTGGTGGTTTCTTGTTCAGTCCATAGGCCTACATCATGTGGCAAACCGGTGAGCATGTGGCTCTATTAGTATAGGAGATACCTGAAAACATATCACACTTTTCATCATAGTGCTTTTACCAATGCATAAAATGCATGGAGAAGTCATTTCGAATGACTGGTCCTCAGTGTTGTGAGAACGATGACTGGTTAAAATTTTTGGTGGTTTCTTGTTCAGTCCATAGGCCTACATCATGTGGCAAACCGGTGAGCATGTGGCTCTATTAGTATAGGAGATACCTGAAAACATATCACACTTTTCATCATAGTGCTTTTACCAATGCATAAAATGCATGGAGAAGTCATTTCGAATGACTGGTCCTCAGTGTTGTGAGAACGATGACTGGTTAAAATTTTTGGTGGTTTCTTGTTCAGTCCATAGGCCTACATCATGTGGCAAACCGGTGAGCATGTGGCTCTATTAGTATAGGAGATACCTGAAAACATATCACACTTTTCATCATAGTGCTTTTACCAATGCATAAAATGCATGGAGAAGTCATTTCGAATGACTGGTCCTCAGTGTTGTGAGAACGATGACTGGTTAAAATTTTTGGTGGTTTCTTGTTCAGTCCATAGGCCTACATCATGTGGCAAACCGGTGAGCATGTGGCTCTATTAGTATAGGAGATACCTGAAAACATATCACACTTTTCATCATAGTGCTTTTACCAATGCATAAAATGCATGGAGAAGTCATTTCGAATGACTGGTCCTCAGTGTTGTGAGAACGATGACTGGTTAAAATTTTTGGTGGTTTCTTGTTCAGTCCATAGGCCTACATCATGTGGCAAACCGGTGAGCATGTGGCTCTATTAGTATAGGAGATACCTGAAAACATATCACACTTTTCATCATAGTGCTTTTACCAATGCATAAAATGCATGGAGAAGTCATTTCGAATGACTGGTCCTCAGTGTTGTGAGAACGATGACTGGTTAAAATTTTTGGTGGTTTCTTGTTCAGTCCATAGGCCTACATCATGTGGCAAACCGGTGAGCATGTGGCTCTATTAGTATAGGAGATACCTGAAAACATATCACACTTTTCATCATAGTGCTTTTACCAATGCATAAAATGCATGGAGAAGTCATTTCGAATGACTGGTCCTCAGTGTTGTGAGAACGATGACTGGTTAAAATTTTTGGTGGTTTCTTGTTCAGTCCATAGGCCTACATCATGTGGCAAACCGGTGAGCATGTGGCTCTATTAGTATAGGAGATACCTGAAAACATATCACACTTTTCATCATAGTGCTTTTACCAATGCATAAAATGCATGGAGAAGTCATTTCGAATGACTGGTCCTCAGTGTTGTGAGAACGATGACTGGTTAAAATTTTTGGTGGTTTCTTGTTCAGTCCATAGGCCTACATCATGTGGCAAACCGGTGAGCATGTGGCTCTATTAGTATAGGAGATACCTGAAAACATATCACACTTTTCATCATAGTGCTTTTACCAATGCATAAAATGCATGGAGAAGTCATTTCGAATGACTGGTCCTCAGTGTTGTGAGAACGATGACTGGTTAAAATTTTTGGTGGTTTCTTGTTCAGTCCATAGGCCTACATCATGTGGCAAACCGGTGAGCATGTGGCTCTATTAGTATAGGAGATACCTGAAAACATATCACACTTTTCATCATAGTGCTTTTACCAATGCATAAAATGCATGGAGAAGTCATTTCGAATGACTGGTCCTCAGTGTTGTGAGAACGATGACTGGTTAAAATTTTTGGTGGTTTCTTGTTCAGTCCATAGGCCTACATCATGTGGCAAACCGGTGAGCATGTGGCTCTATTAGTATAGGAGATACCTGAAAACATATCACACTTTTCATCATAGTGCTTTTACCAATGCATAAAATGCATGGAGAAGTCATTTCGAATGACTGGTCCTCAGTGTTGTGAGAACGATGACTGGTTAAAATTTTTGGTGGTTTCTTGTTCAGTCCATAGGCCTACATCATGTGGCAAACCGGTGAGCATGTGGCTCTATTAGTATAGGAGATACCTGAAAACATATCACACTTTTCATCATAGTGCTTTTACCAATGCATAAAATGCATGGAGAAGTCATTTCGAATGACTGGTCCTCAGTGTTGTGAGAACGATGACTGGTTAAAATTTTTGGTGGTTTCTTGTTCAGTCCATAGGCCTACATCATGTGGCAAACCGGTGAGCATGTGGCTCTATTAGTATAGGAGATACCTGAAAACATATCACACTTTTCATCATAGTGCTTTTACCAATGCATAAAATGCATGGAGAAGTCATTTCGAATGACTGGTCCTCAGTGTTGTGAGAACGATGACTGGTTAAAATTTTTGGTGGTTTCTTGTTCAGTCCATAGGCCTACATCATGTGGCAAACCGGTGAGCATGTGGCTCTATTAGTATAGGAGATACCTGAAAACATATCACACTTTTCATCATAGTGCTTTTACCAATGCATAAAATGCATGGAGAAGTCATTTCGAATGACTGGTCCTCAGTGTTGTGAGAACGATGACTGGTTAAAATTTTTGGTGGTTTCTTGTTCAGTCCATAGGCCTACATCATGTGGCAAACCGGTGAGCATGTGGCTCTATTAGTATAGGAGATACCTGAAAACATATCACACTTTTCATCATAGTGCTTTTACCAATGCATAAAATGCATGGAGAAGTCATTTCGAATGACTGGTCCTCAGTGTTGTGAGAACGATGACTGGTTAAAATTTTTGGTGGTTTCTTGTTCAGTCCATAGGCCTACATCATGTGGCAAACCGGTGAGCATGTGGCTCTATTAGTATAGGAGATACCTGAAAACATATCACACTTTTCATCATAGTGCTTTTACCAATGCATAAAATGCATGGAGAAGTCATTTCGAATGACTGGTCCTCAGTGTTGTGAGAACGATGACTGGTTAAAATTTTTGGTGGTTTCTTGTTCAGTCCATAGGCCTACATCATGTGGCAAACCGGTGAGCATGTGGCTCTATTAGTATAGGAGATACCTGAAAACATATCACACTTTTCATCATAGTGCTTTTACCAATGCATAAAATGCATGGAGAAGTCATTTCGAATGACTGGTCCTCAGTGTTGTGAGAACGATGACTGGTTAAAATTTTTGGTGGTTTCTTGTTCAGTCCATAGGCCTACATCATGTGGCAAACCGGTGAGCATGTGGCTCTATTAGTATAGGAGATACCTGAAAACATATCACACTTTTCATCATAGTGCTTTTACCAATGCATAAAATGCATGGAGAAGTCATTTCGAATGACTGGTCCTCAGTGTTGTGAGAACGATGACTGGTTAAAATTTTTGGTGGTTTCTTGTTCAGTCCATAGGCCTACATCATGTGGCAAACCGGTGAGCATGTGGCTCTATTAGTATAGGAGATACCTGAAAACATATCACACTTTTCATCATAGTGCTTTTACCAATGCATAAAATGCATGGAGAAGTCATTTCGAATGACTGGTCCTCAGTGTTGTGAGAACGATGACTGGTTAAAATTTTTGGTGGTTTCTTGTTCAGTCCATAGGCCTACATCATGTGGCAAACCGGTGAGCATGTGGCTCTATTAGTATAGGAGATACCTGAAAACATATCACACTTTTCATCATAGTGCTTTTACCAATGCATAAAATGCATGGAGAAGTCATTTCGAATGACTGGTCCTCAGTGTTGTGAGAACGATGACTGGTTAAAATTTTTGGTGGTTTCTTGTTCAGTCCATAGGCCTACATCATGTGGCAAACCGGTGAGCATGTGGCTCTATTAGTATAGGAGATACCTGAAAACATATCACACTTTTCATCATAGTGCTTTTACCAATGCATAAAATGCATGGAGAAGTCATTTCGAATGACTGGTCCTCAGTGTTGTGAGAACGATGACTGGTTAAAATTTTTGGTGGTTTCTTGTTCAGTCCATAGGCCTACATCATGTGGCAAACCGGTGAGCATGTGGCTCTATTAGTATAGGAGATACCTGAAAACATATCACACTTTTCATCATAGTGCTTTTACCAATGCATAAAATGCATGGAGAAGTCATTTCGAATGACTGGTCCTCAGTGTTGTGAGAACGATGACTGGTTAAAATTTTTGGTGGTTTCTTGTTCAGTCCATAGGCCTACATCATGTGGCAAACCGGTGAGCATGTGGCTCTATTAGTATAGGAGATACCTGAAAACATATCACACTTTTCATCATAGTGCTTTTACCAATGCATAAAATGCATGGAGAAGTCATTTCGAATGACTGGTCCTCAGTGTTGTGAGAACGATGACTGGTTAAAATTTTTGGTGGTTTCTTGTTCAGTCCATAGGCCTACATCATGTGGCAAACCGGTGAGCATGTGGCTCTATTAGTATAGGAGATACCTGAAAACATATCACACTTTTCATCATAGTGCTTTTACCAATGCATAAAATGCATGGAGAAGTCATTTCGAATGACTGGTCCTCAGTGTTGTGAGAACGATGACTGGTTAAAATTTTTGGTGGTTTCTTGTTCAGTCCATAGGCCTACATCATGTGGCAAACCGGTGAGCATGTGGCTCTATTAGTATAGGAGATACCTGAAAACATATCACACTTTTCATCATAGTGCTTTTACCAATGCATAAAATGCATGGAGAAGTCATTTCGAATGACTGGTCCTCAGTGTTGTGAGAACGATGACTGGTTAAAATTTTTGGTGGTTTCTTGTTCAGTCCATAGGCCTACATCATGTGGCAAACCGGTGAGCATGTGGCTCTATTAGTATAGGAGATACCTGAAAACATATCACACTTTTCATCATAGTGCTTTTACCAATGCATAAAATGCATGGAGAAGTCATTTCGAATGACTGGTCCTCAGTGTTGTGAGAACGATGACTGGTTAAAATTTTTGGTGGTTTCTTGTTCAGTCCATAGGCCTACATCATGTGGCAAACCGGTGAGCATGTGGCTCTATTAGTATAGGAGATACCTGAAAACATATCACACTTTTCATCATAGTGCTTTTACCAATGCATAAAATGCATGGAGAAGTCATTTCGAATGACTGGTCCTCAGTGTTGTGAGAACGATGACTGGTTAAAATTTTTGGTGGTTTCTTGTTCAGTCCATAGGCCTACATCATGTGGCAAACCGGTGAGCATGTGGCTCTATTAGTATAGGAGATACCTGAAAACATATCACACTTTTCATCATAGTGCTTTTACCAATGCATAAAATGCATGGAGAAGTCATTTCGAATGACTGGTCCTCAGTGTTGTGAGAACGATGACTGGTTAAAATTTTTGGTGGTTTCTTGTTCAGTCCATAGGCCTACATCATGTGGCAAACCGGTGAGCATGTGGCTCTATTAGTATAGGAGATACCTGAAAACATATCACACTTTTCATCATAGTGCTTTTACCAATGCATAAAATGCATGGAGAAGTCATTTCGAATGACTGGTCCTCAGTGTTGTGAGAACGATGACTGGTTAAAATTTTTGGTGGTTTCTTGTTCAGTCCATAGGCCTACATCATGTGGCAAACCGGTGAGCATGTGGCTCTATTAGTATAGGAGATACCTGAAAACATATCACACTTTTCATCATAGTGCTTTTACCAATGCATAAAATGCATGGAGAAGTCATTTCGAATGACTGGTCCTCAGTGTTGTGAGAACGATGACTGGTTAAAATTTTTGGTGGTTTCTTGTTCAGTCCATAGGCCTACATCATGTGGCAAACCGGTGAGCATGTGGCTCTATTAGTATAGGAGATACCTGAAAACATATCACACTTTTCATCATAGTGCTTTTACCAATGCATAAAATGCATGGAGAAGTCATTTCGAATGACTGGTCCTCAGTGTTGTGAGAACGATGACTGGTTAAAATTTTTGGTGGTTTCTTGTTCAGTCCATAGGCCTACATCATGTGGCAAACCGGTGAGCATGTGGCTCTATTAGTATAGGAGATACCTGAAAACATATCACACTTTTCATCATAGTGCTTTTACCAATGCATAAAATGCATGGAGAAGTCATTTCGAATGACTGGTCCTCAGTGTTGTGAGAACGATGACTGGTTAAAATTTTTGGTGGTTTCTTGTTCAGTCCATAGGCCTACATCATGTGGCAAACCGGTGAGCATGTGGCTCTATTAGTATAGGAGATACCTGAAAACATATCACACTTTTCATCATAGTGCTTTTACCAATGCATAAAATGCATGGAGAAGTCATTTCGAATGACTGGTCCTCAGTGTTGTGAGAACGATGACTGGTTAAAATTTTTGGTGGTTTCTTGTTCAGTCCATAGGCCTACATCATGTGGCAAACCGGTGAGCATGTGGCTCTATTAGTATAGGAGATACCTGAAAACATATCACACTTTTCATCATAGTGCTTTTACCAATGCATAAAATGCATGGAGAAGTCATTTCGAATGACTGGTCCTCAGTGTTGTGAGAACGATGACTGGTTAAAATTTTTGGTGGTTTCTTGTTCAGTCCATAGGCCTACATCATGTGGCAAACCGGTGAGCATGTGGCTCTATTAGTATAGGAGATACCTGAAAACATATCACACTTTTCATCATAGTGCTTTTACCAATGCATAAAATGCATGGAGAAGTCATTTCGAATGACTGGTCCTCAGTGTTGTGAGAACGATGACTGGTTAAAATTTTTGGTGGTTTCTTGTTCAGTCCATAGGCCTACATCATGTGGCAAACCGGTGAGCATGTGGCTCTATTAGTATAGGAGATACCTGAAAACATATCACACTTTTCATCATAGTGCTTTTACCAATGCATAAAATGCATGGAGAAGTCATTTCGAATGACTGGTCCTCAGTGTTGTGAGAACGATGACTGGTTAAAATTTTTGGTGGTTTCTTGTTCAGTCCATAGGCCTACATCATGTGGCAAACCGGTGAGCATGTGGCTCTATTAGTATAGGAGATACCTGAAAACATATCACACTTTTCATCATAGTGCTTTTACCAATGCATAAAATGCATGGAGAAGTCATTTCGAATGACTGGTCCTCAGTGTTGTGAGAACGATGACTGGTTAAAATTTTTGGTGGTTTCTTGTTCAGTCCATAGGCCTACATCATGTGGCAAACCGGTGAGCATGTGGCTCTATTAGTATAGGAGATACCTGAAAACATATCACACTTTTCATCATAGTGCTTTTACCAATGCATAAAATGCATGGAGAAGTCATTTCGAATGACTGGTCCTCAGTGTTGTGAGAACGATGACTGGTTAAAATTTTTGGTGGTTTCTTGTTCAGTCCATAGGCCTACATCATGTGGCAAACCGGTGAGCATGTGGCTCTATTAGTATAGGAGATACCTGAAAACATATCACACTTTTCATCATAGTGCTTTTACCAATGCATAAAATGCATGGAGAAGTCATTTCGAATGACTGGTCCTCAGTGTTGTGAGAACGATGACTGGTTAAAATTTTTGGTGGTTTCTTGTTCAGTCCATAGGCCTACATCATGTGGCAAACCGGTGAGCATGTGGCTCTATTAGTATAGGAGATACCTGAAAACATATCACACTTTTCATCATAGTGCTTTTACCAATGCATAAAATGCATGGAGAAGTCATTTCGAATGACTGGTCCTCAGTGTTGTGAGAACGATGACTGGTTAAAATTTTTGGTGGTTTCTTGTTCAGTCCATAGGCCTACATCATGTGGCAAACCGGTGAGCATGTGGCTCTATTAGTATAGGAGATACCTGAAAACATATCACACTTTTCATCATAGTGCTTTTACCAATGCATAAAATGCATGGAGAAGTCATTTCGAATGACTGGTCCTCAGTGTTGTGAGAACGATGACTGGTTAAAATTTTTGGTGGTTTCTTGTTCAGTCCATAGGCCTACATCATGTGGCAAACCGGTGAGCATGTGGCTCTATTAGTATAGGAGATACCTGAAAACATATCACACTTTTCATCATAGTGCTTTTACCAATGCATAAAATGCATGGAGAAGTCATTTCGAATGACTGGTCCTCAGTGTTGTGAGAACGATGACTGGTTAAAATTTTTGGTGGTTTCTTGTTCAGTCCATAGGCCTACATCATGTGGCAAACCGGTGAGCATGTGGCTCTATTAGTATAGGAGATACCTGAAAACATATCACACTTTTCATCATAGTGCTTTTACCAATGCATAAAATGCATGGAGAAGTCATTTCGAATGACTGGTCCTCAGTGTTGTGAGAACGATGACTGGTTAAAATTTTTGGTGGTTTCTTGTTCAGTCCATAGGCCTACATCATGTGGCAAACCGGTGAGCATGTGGCTCTATTAGTATAGGAGATACCTGAAAACATATCACACTTTTCATCATAGTGCTTTTACCAATGCATAAAATGCATGGAGAAGTCATATGACTGGTCCTCAGTGTTGTGAGAACGATGACTGGTTAAAATTTTTGGTGGTTTCTTGTTCAGTCCATAGGCCTACATCATGTGGCAAACCGGTGAGCATGTGGGCTCTATTAGTATAGGAGATACCTGAAAACATATCACACTTTTCATCATAGTGCTTTTACCAATGCAAGTAAATGCATGGAGAAGTCATTTCGAATGACTGGTCCTCAGTGTTGTGAGAACGATGACTGGTTAAAATTTTTGGTGGTTTCTTGTTTCAGTCCATAGGCCCTACATCATGTGGCAAACCGGTGAGCATGTGGCTCTCTATTAGTATAGGAGATACCTGAAAACATATCACACTTTTCATCATAGTGCTTTTACCATGCATAAAATGCATGGAGAAGTCATTTCGAATGACTGGTCCTCAGTGTTGTGAGAACGATGACTGGTTAAAATTTTTGGTGGTTTCTTGTTCAGTACATAGGCCTACATCATGTGGCAAACCGGTGAGCATGTGGCTCTATTAGTATAGGAGATACCTGAAAACATATCACACTTTTCATCATAGTGCTTTTACCAATGCATAAAATGCATGGAGAAGTCATTTCGAATGACTGGTCCTCAGTGTTGTGAGAACGATGACTGGTTAAAATTTTTGGTGGTTTCTTGTTCAGTCCATAGGCCTACATCATGTGGCAAACCGGTGAGCATGTGGCTCTATTAGTATAGGAGATACCTGAAAACATATCACACTTTTCATCATAGAGCTTTTACCAATGCATAAAATGTATGGAGAAGTCATTTCGAATGACTGGTCCTCAGTGTTGTGAGAACGATGACTGGTTAAAATTTTTGGTGGTTTCTTGTTCAGTCCATTAGCCTACATCATGTGGCAAACCGGTGAGCATGTGGCTCTATTAGTATAGGAGATACCTGAAAACATATCACACTTTTCATCATAGTGCTTTTACCAATGCATAAAATGCATGGAGAAGTCATTTCGAATGACTGGTCCTCAGTGTTGTGAGAACGATGACTGGTTAAAATTTTGGTGGTTTCTTGTTCAGTCCATAGGCCTACATCATGTGGCAAACCGGTGAGCATGTGGCTCTATTAGTATAGGAGATACCTGAAAACATATCACACTTTTCATCATAGTGCTTTTACCAATGCATAAAATGCATGGAGAAGTCATTTCGAATGACTGGTACTCAGTGTTGTGAGAACGATGACTGGTTAAAATTTTTGGGTGGTTTCTTGTTCAGTCCATAGCCTACATCATGTGGCAAACCGGTGAGCATGTGGCTCTATTAGTATAGGAGATACCTGAAAACATATCACACTTTTCATCATAGTGCTTTTACCAATGCATAAAATGCATGGGAGAAGGTCATTTCGAATGACTGGTCCTCAGTGTTGTGAGAACGATGACTGGTTAAAATTTTTGGTGGTTTCTTGTTCAGTCCATAGGCCTACATCATGTGGCAAACCGGTGAGCATGTGGCTCTATTAGTATAGGAGATACCTGAAAACATATCACACTTTTCATCATAGTGCTTTTACCAATGCATAAAATGCATGGAGAAGTCATTTCGAATGACTGGTCCTCAGTGTTGTGAGAACGATGACTGGTTAAAATTTTTGGTGGTTTCTTGTTCAGTACATAGGCCTACATCATGTGGCAAACCGGTGAGCATGTGGCTCTATTAGTATAGGAGATACCTGAAAACATATCACACTTTTCATCATAGTGCTTTTACCAATGCATAAAATGCATGGAGAAGTCATTTCGAATGACTGGTCCTCAGTGTTGTGAGAACGATGACTGGTTAAAATTTTTGGTGGTTTCTTGTTCAGTCCATAGGCCTACATCATGTGGCAAACCGGTGAGCATGTGGCTCTATTAGTATAGGAGATACCTGAAAACATATCACACTTTTCATCATAGTGCTTTTACCAATGCATAAAATGCCATGGAGAAGTCATTTCGAATGACTGGTCCTCAGTGTTGTGAGAACGATGACTGGTTAAAATTTTTGGTGGTTTCTTGTTCAGTCCATAGGCCTACATCATGTGGCAAACCGGTGAGCATGTGGCTCTATTAGTATAGGAGATACCTGAAAACATATCACACTTTTCATCATAGTGCTTTTACCAATGCATAAAATGCATGGAGAAGTCATTTCGAATGACTGGTCCTCAGTGTTGTGAGAACGATGACTGGTTAAAATTTTTGGTGGTTTCTTGTTCAGTCCATAGGCCTACATCATGTGGCAAACCGGTGAGCATGTGGCTCTATTAGTATAGGAGATACCTGAAAACATATCACACTTTTCATCATAGTGCTTTTACCAATGCATAAATGCATGGAGAAGTCATTTCGAATGACTGGTCCTCAGTGTTGTGAGAACGATGACTGGTTAAAATTTTGGTGGTTTCTTGTTCAGTCCATAGGCCTACATCATGTGGCAAACCGGTGAGCATGTGGCTCTATTAGTATAGGAGATACCTGAAAACATATCACACTTTTCATCATAGTGCTTTTACCAATGCATAAATGCCTGGAGAAGTCATTTCGAATGACTGGTCCTCAGTGTTGTGAGAACGATGACTGGTTAAAATTTTTGGTGGGTTTCTTGTTCAGTCCATAGGCCTACATCATGTGGCAAACCGGTGAGCATGTGGCTCTATTAGTATCTAGGAGATACCTGAAAACATATCACACTTTTCATCATAGTGCTTTTACCAATGCATAAAATGCATGGAGAAGTCATTTCGAATGACTGGTCCTCAGTGTTGTGAGAACGATGACTGGTTTAAAATTTTTGGTGGTTTCTTGTTCAGTCCATAGGCTCTACATCATGTGGCAAACCGGTGAGCATGTGGCTCTATTAGTATAGGAGATACCTGAAAACATATCACACTTTTCATCATAGTGCTTTTACCAATGCATAAAATGCATGGAGAAGTCATTTCGAATGACTGGTCCTCAGTGTTGTGAGAACGATGACTGGTTAAAATTTTTGGTGGTTTCTTGTTCAAGTACATAGGCCTACATCATGTGGCAAACCGGTGAGCATGTGGCTCTATTAGTATAGGAGATACCTGAAAACATATCACACTTTCATCATAGTGCTTTTACCAATGCATAAAATGCATGGAGAAGTCATTTCGAATGACTGGTCCTCAGTGTTGTGAGAACGATGACTGGTTAAAATTTTTGGTGGTTTCTTGTTCAGTCCATAGCCTACATCATGTGGCAAACCGGTGACCGGTGAGCATGTGGCTCTATTAGTATAGGAGATACCTGAAAACATATCACACTTTTCATCATAGTGCTTTTACCAATGCATAAAATGCATGGAGAAGTCATTTCGAATGACTGGTCCTCAGTGTTGTTGAGAACGATGACTGGTTAGAATTTTTGGTGGTTTCTTGTTCAGTCCATAGGCCTACATCATGTGGCAAACCGGTGAGCATGTGGCTCTATTAGTATAGGAGATACCTGAAAACATATCACACTTTTCATCATAATGCTTTTACCAATGCATAAAATGCATGGAGAAGTCATTTCGAATGACTGGTCCTCAGTGTTGTGAGAACGATGACTGGTTAGAAATTTTTGGTGGTTTCTTGTTCAGTCCATAGGCCTACATCATGTGGCAAACCGGTGAGCATGTGGCTCTATTAGTATAGGAGATACCTGAAAACATATCACACTTTTCATCATAGTGCTTTTACCAATGCATAAAATGCATGGAGAAGTCATTTCGAATGACTGGTCCTCAGTGTTGTGAGAACGATGACTGGTTAAAATTTTTGGTGGTTTCTTGTTCAGTCCATTAGCCTACATCATGTGGCAAACCGGTGAGCATGTGGCTCTATTAGTATAGGAGATACCTGAAAACATATCACACTTTTCATCATAGTGCTTTTACCAATGCATAAAATGCATGGAGAAGTCATTTCGAATGACTGGTCCTCAGTGTTGTGAGAACGATGACTGGTTAAAATTTTTGGTGGTTTCTTGTTCAGTCCATAGGCCTACATCATGTGGCAAACCGGTGAGCATGTGGCTCTATTAGTATAGGAGATACCTGAAAACATATCACACTTTTCATCATAGTGCTTTTACCAATGCATAAAATGCATGGAGAAGTCATTTCGAATGACTGGTCCTCAGTGTTGTGAGAACGATGACTGGTTAAAATTTTTGGTGGTTTCTTGTTCAGTCCATAGGCCTACATCATGTGGCAAACCGGTGAGCATGTGGCTCTATTAGTATAGGAGATACCTGAAAATATATCACACTTTTCATCATAGTGCTTTTACCAATGCATAAAATGACTGGAGAAGTCATTTCGAATGACTGGTCCTCAGTGTTGTGAGAACGATGACTGGTTAAAATTTTTGGTGGTTTCTTGTTCAGTCCATAGGCCTACATCATGTGGCAAACCGGTGAGCATGTGGCTCTATTAGTATAGGAGATACCTGAAAACATATCACACTTTTCATCATAGTGCTTTTACCAATGCATAAAATGCATGGAGAAGTCATTTCGAATGACTGGTCCTCAGTGTTGTGAGAACGATGACTGGTTAAAATTTTTGGTGGTTTCTTGTTCAGTCCATAGGCCTACATCATGTGGCAAACCGGTGAGCATGTGGCTCTATTAGTATAGGAGATACCTGAAAACATATCACACTTTTCATCATAGTGCTTTTACCAATGCATAAAATGCATGGAGAAGTCATTTCGAATGACTGGTCCTCAGTGTTGTGAGAACGATGACTGGTTAAAATTTTTGGTGGTTTCTTGTTCAGTCCATAGGCCTACATCATGTGGCAAACCGGTGAGCATGTGGCTCTATTAGTATAGGAGATACCTGAAAACATATCACACTTTTCATCATAGTGCTTTTACCAATGCATAAAATGCATGGAGAAGTCATTTCGAATGACTGGTCCTCAGTGTTGTGAGAACGATGACTGGTTAAAATTTTTGGTGGTTTCTTGTTCAGTCCATAGGCCTACATCATGTGGCAAACCGGTGAGCATGTGGCTCTATTAGTATAGGAGATACCTGAAAACATATCACACTTTTCATCATAGTGCTTTTACCAATGCATAAAATGCATGGAGAAGTCATTTCGAATGACTGGTCCTCAGTGTTGTGAGAACGATGACTGGTTAAAATTTTTGGTGGTTTCTTGTTCAGTCCATAGGCCTACATCATGTGGCAAACCGGTGAGCATGTGGCTCTATTAGTATAGGAGATACCTGAAAACATATCACACTTTTCATCATAGTGCTTTTACCAATGCATAAAATGCATGGAGAAGTCATTTCGAATGACTGGTCCTCAGTGTTGTGAGAACGATGACTGGTTAAAATTTTTGGTGGTTTCTTGTTCAGTCCATAGGCCTACATCATGTGGCAAACCGGTGAGCATGTGGCTCTATTAGTATAGGAGATACCTGAAAACATATCACACTTTTCATCATAGTGCTTTTACCAATGCATAAAATGCCTGGAGAAGTCATTTCGAATGACTGGTCCTCAGTGTTGTGAGAACGATGACTGGTTAAAATTTTTGGTGGTTTCTTGTTCAGTCCATAGGCCTACATCATGTGGCAAACCGGTGAGCATGTGGCTCTATTAGTATAGGAGATACCTGAAAACATATCACACTTTTCATCATAGTGCTTTTACCAATGCATAAAATGCATGGAGAAGTCATTTCGAATGACTGGTCCTCAGTGTTGTGAGAACGATGACTGGTTAAAATTTTTGGTGGTTTCTTGTTCAGTCCATAGGCCTACATCATGTGGCAAACCGGTGAGCATGTGGCTCTATTAGTATAGGAGATACCTGAAAACATATCACACTTTTCATCATAGTGCTTTTACCAATGCATAAAATGCATGGAGAAGTCATTTCGAATGACTGGTCCTCAGTGTTGTGAGAACGATGACTGGTTAAAATTTTTGGTGGTTTCTTGTTCAGTACATAGGCCTACATCATGTGGCAAACCGGTGAGCATGTGGCTCTATTAGTATAGGAGATACCTGAAAACATATCACACTTTTCATCATAGTGCTTTTACCAATGCATAAAATGCATGGAGAAGTCATTTCGAATGACTGGTCCTCAGTGTTGTGAGAACGATGACTGGTTAAAATTTTTGGTGGTTTCTTGTTCAGTCCATAGGCCTACATCATGTGGCAAACCGGTGAGCATGTGGCTCTATTAGTATAGGAGATACCTGAAAACATATCACACTTTTCATCATAGTGCTTTTACCAATGCATAAAATGCATGGAGAAGTCATTTCGAATGACTGGTCCTCAGTGTTGTGAGAACGATGACTGGTTAGAATTTTTGGTGGTTTCTTGTTCAGTCCATAGGCCTACATCATGTGGCAAACCGGTGAGCATGTGGCTCTATTAGTATAGGAGATACCTGAAAACATATCACACTTTTCATCATAATGCTTTTACCAATGCATAAAATGCATGGAGAAGTCATTTCGAATGACTGGTCCTCAGTGTTGTGAGAACGATGACTGGTTAAAATTTTTGGTGGTTTCTTGTTCAGTCCATAGGCCTACATCATGTGGCAAACCGGTGAGCATGTGGCTCTATTAGTATAGGAGATACCTGAAAACATATCACACTTTTCATCATAGTGCTTTTACCAATGCATAAAATGCATGGAGAAGTCATTTCGAATGACTGGTCCTCAGTGTTGTGAGAACGATGACTGGTTAAAATTTTTGGTGGTTTCTTGTTCAGTCCATTAGCCTACATCATGTGGCAAACCGGTGAGCATGTGGCTCTATTAGTATAGGAGATACCTGAAAACATATCACACTTTTCATCATAGTGCTTTTACCAATGCATAAAATGCATGGAGAAGTCATTTCGAATGACTGGTCCTCAGTGTTGTGAGAACGATGACTGGTTAAAATTTTTGGTGGTTTCTTGTTCAGTCCATAGGCCTACATCATGTGGCAAACCGGTGAGCATGTGGCTCTATTAGTATAGGAGATACCTGAAAATATATCACACTTTTCATCATAGTGCTTTTACCAATGCATAAAATGACTGGAGAAGTCATTTCGAATGACTGGTCCTCAGTGTTGTGAGAACGATGACTGGTTAAAATTTTTGGTGGTTTCTTGTTCAGTCCATAGGCCTACATCATGTGGCAAACCGGTGAGCATGTGGCTCTATTAGTATAGGAGATACCTGAAAACATATCACACTTTTCATCATAGTGCTTTTACCAATGCATAAAATGCATGGAGAAGTCATTTCGAATGACTGGTCCTCAGTGTTGTGAGAACGATGACTGGTTAAAATTTTTGGTGGTTTCTTGTTCAGTCCATAGGCCTACATCATGTGGCAAACCGGTGAGCATGTGGCTCTATTAGTATAGGAGATACCTGAAAACATATCACACTTTTCATCATAGTGCTTTTACCAATGCATAAAATGCATGGAGAAGTCATTTCGAATGACTGGTCCTCAGTGTTGTGAGAACGATGACTGGTTAAAATTTTTGGTGGTTTCTTGTTCAGTCCATAGGCCTACATCATGTGGCAAACCGGTGAGCATGTGGCTCTATTAGTATAGGAGATACCTGAAAACATATCACACTTTTCATCATAGTGCTTTTACCAATGCATAAAATGCATGGAGAAGTCATTTCGAATGACTGGTCCTCAGTGTTGTGAGAACGATGACTGGTTAAAATTTTTGGTGGTTTCTTGTTCAGTCCATAGGCCTACATCATGTGGCAAACCGGTGAGCATGTGGCTCTATTAGTATAGGAGATACCTGAAAACATATCATACTTTTCATCATAGTGCTTTTACCAATGCATAAAATGCATGGAGAAGTCATTTCGAATGACTGGTCCTCAGTGTTGTGAGAACGATGACTGGTTAAAATTTTTGGTGGTTTCTTGTTCAGTCCATAGGCCTACATCATGTGGCAAACCGGTGAGCATGTGGCTCTATTAGTATAGGAGATACCTGAAAACATATCACACTTTTCATCATAGTGCTTTTACCAATGCATAAAATGCATGGAGAAGTCATTTCGAATGACTGGTACTCAGTGTTGTGAGAACGATGACTGGTTAAAATTTTTGGTGGTTTCTTGTTCAGTCCATAGGCCTACATCATGTGGCAAACCGGTGAGCATGTGGCTCTATTAGTATAGGAGATACCTGAAAACATATCACACTTTTCATCATAGTGCTTTTACCAATGCATAAAATGCATGGAGAAGTCATTTTGAATGACTGGTCCTCAGTGTTGTGAGAACGATGACTGGTTAAAATTTTTGGTGGTTTCTTGTTCAGTACATAGGCCTACATCATGTGGCAAACCGGTGAGCATGTGGCTCTATTAGTATAGGAGATACCTGAAAACATATCCTACACTCTATACCCTACACTCTACACCTTACACTCTACACTCTATTCCCTACACTCTATACCCTACACTCTATACCCTACACTCTATACCCTACACTCTACACTCTATACCCTACACCCTACACTCTATACCCTACACTCTACACTCTATATCCTACACTCTATACCCTGCACTCTACACCCTGCACTCTACACCCAACACTCTATACCCTACACTCTACACCCTACACTCTATACCCTACACTCGATAACTTACACTCTACACTCTATACCATACACTCTACACCCTACACTCTAATCCCTACACTCTACACTCTATACCCTACACTCTATACCATACACTCTATACCCTACACTCTATACCATACACTCTATACCATACACTCTATACCCTACACTCTATACCCTACACTCTATACCCTACACTCTATACCCTACACTCTACACTCCATACCATACACTCTATACCATACAATCTATACACTACACTCTATACCCTAAACTCTACACTCTATACCCTACACTCTATAACATACACTCTATACACTACACTCTATATCTTACACTCTATACCCTACACTTTGCACTCTACACCCTACACTCTACACTCTACATTCTATACCCTACACTCTATACTCCACACTCTATACCCTACACTCTATACCCTACACTCTATACCCTACACTCTACACTATATACTCTACACTCTGTAGCCTACACTCTATACCCTACACTCTATACCCTACACTCTATACCCTACACTCTATACCCTACACTCTATACCCTACACTCTATACCCTACACCCTATACCATACACTCTATACCCTACACTCTACAACCTGCACTCTATACCCTACACTCTATACCCTACACCCTTCACTTTATACCCTACACTCTATACCCTACACTCTATACCCTACACTCTACACCCTACACTCTACACTCTACACTCTATACCCTACACTCTACACCCTGCACTCTGTACCCTACACTCTACACTCTTTACCCTACACTCTATACCCTACACTCTATACCCTACACTCTATACCCTATACTCTATACCCTACACTCTACACTTTATACCCTACACTCTATACCATACAGTCTATACCCTACACTCTACACTTTATACCCTACACTCTATACCATACACTCTATACCCTACACTATACACTCTATACCCTACACTCTACACTGTATACCATACACTCTATGCCCCACACTCTCTACCCTAAACTCTACACTCTATACCCTGCACTCTACACCCTACACTCTATACCCTACACTCTATACCCTACACTCTATACCCTACACTCTATACCCTACACTCTACACTCTATACCCTACACTCTATACCATACACTCTACACCCTACACTCTACACCCTACACTCTACACCCTACACTCTACACCCTACACTCTATACCCTACACTCTATACCCTACACTATACACTCTATACCCTACACTCTACACTCTACACTGTATACCATACACTGTATGCCCCACACTCTATGCCCTAAACTCTACACTCTATATCCTACACTCTACACCCTAAGCTCTATACCCTACACTCTATACCCTACACTCTACACTCTATACCCTACACTCTATACCCTACACTCTATACAATACACTCTACACCCTACACTCTACACCCTACACTCTATACCCTACACTCTATACCCTACACTCTACACTTTATACCCTACACTCTATACCCTACACTCTATACCCTGCACTCTACACCCTGCACTCTACACCCTGCACTCTACACCCAACACTCTATACCCTACACTCTACACCCTACACTCTATACCCTACACTCTACACTCTATACCCTACACTCTATAGCCTACACTCTATACCCTACACTCTATACCCTACACTCTATACCCTACACTCTACACTCTATACCCTACACTCTATACCATACACTCTATACCCTACACTCTATACTATACACTCTATACCATACACTCTATACCCTACACTCTATACCCTACACTCTATACACTACACTCTATACCATACACTCTATACCCTACACTCTATACCCTACACTCTATACCCTACACTCTACACCCTACACTCTATACCCTACACTCTATACCCTACACTCTATACCCTACACTCTAAACTCTATACCCTACACTCTACACTCTACACTCTATATCCTACACTCTATAACATGCACTTTATACCCTACACTCTATACCCTACACTCTATACCCTACACTCTATACCCTACACTCTACACTCTATACCCTACACTCTATACCATACACTCTACACCATACACTCTATAGCATACACTCTATACCCTACAATCTACACTCTATACCCTACACTCTATACCCTACACTCTATACCCTACACTCTACACTTTATACCCTATTCTCTATACCCTACACTCTATACCCTACACTCTACAACGTGCATTCTATACCCTACACTCTATACCCTACACCCTACACTCTATACCCTACACTCTATACCCTACACTCTATACCCTACACTCTATACCCTACACTCTACACTCTATACCCTACACTCTATAACATACACTCTATACACTACACTCTATACCTTACACTCTATACCCTACACTTTACATTCTACACCCTACACTCTACACTCTATTCCCTACACTCTATACCCTACACTCTATACCCTACACTCTATACCCTACACTCTATACCCTACACTCTATACCCTACACTCTAATCCCTACACTCTACACTCTATACCCTACACTCTATACCCTACACTCTATACCCTACACTCTACACCCTACACTCTACACCCTACACTCTAATCCCTACACTCTAATCCCTACACCCTACACTCTATAACCTACACTCTATACCCTACACTCTATACCCTACACTCTACACCCTACACTCTACACCCTACACTCTATACCCTACACTCTATACCCTACACTCTATACCCTACACCCTACACTCTACACCCTACACTCTACACCCTACACTCTACACCCTACACTCTACACTCTATACCCTACACTCTACACCCTGCACTCTGTACCCTACACTCTACACTCTTTACCCTACACTCTATACCCTACACTCTATACCCTACACTCTATACCCTACACGCTACACTATATACCTTACACTCTATACCCTACACTCCATACCCTACACTCTAAACTCTATACCCTACACTCTACACTCTATACCCTACACTCTATAACATACACTCTATACCCTACACTCTATACCCTACACTCTATACCCTACACTCTATACCATACACTCTACACCCTACACTCTATGCCATACACTCTACACCATACACTCTATAGCATACACTCTATACCCTACACTATACACTCTATACCCTACACTCTATACCCTACACTATACACTCTATACCCTACACTCTACACTTTATACCCTACACTCTATACCCTACACTCTATACCCTACACTCTACAACCTGCACTCTATACCCTACACTCTATACCCTACACTCTACACTCTATACCCTACACTCTATACCCTACACTCTATACCCTACACTCTACACTGTATACCATACACTCTATGCCCCACACTCTATACCCTAAACTCTACACTCTATACCCTACACTCTACACCCTAAGCTCTATACCATACACTCTATACCCTACACTCTACACTCTGTACCCTACACTCTATACCCTACACTCTATACCCTACACCCTACGCTCTATAAGCTACACTCTATACCCTACACTCTATACCCTACACTCTATAACCTACACTCTATACCTTACACTCTATACCCTACACTCTATACCCTACACTCTATACCCTACACTCTATACCATACACTCTACACTCTATACCCTACACTCTATACCCTACACTCTATACCCTACACTCTATACCCTACACTCTACACTCTATACCATACACTCTATACCATACACTCTATACACTACACTCTATACCCTAAACTCTACACTCTATACCCTACACTCTATAACATACACTCTATACACTACACTCTATACCTTACACTCTATACCCTACACTTTGCACTCTACACCCTACACTCTACACTCTACATTCTATACCCTACACTCTATACCCTACACTCTCTACTCCACACTCTATACCCTACACTCTATACCCTACACTCTATACCCTACACTCTACACCCTACACTCTACACTCTATAGCCTACACTCTATACCCTACACTCTATACCCTACACTCTATACCCTACACTCTATACACTACACTCTACACTTTATACCCTACACTCTATACCATACACTCTATACCCTACACTCTACAACCTGCACTCTATACCCTACACTCTATACCCTACTCTACACTCTATACCCTACACTCTATGCCCTACACTCTTTACCATACACTCTACACTCTATACCCTACACTCTATACCCTACACTCTACACTCTATACCCTACACTCTTTACGCCACACTCTATACCCTACAGTCTATACCCTACACTCTATACCCTACACTCTACACTCTATACCATACACTCTACACTCTATACCCTACACTCTATCCCCTACACTCTATACCCTACACCCTACACTCTATACCCTACACTCTATACCCTACACTCAACACCCTACACTCTACACCCTACACCCTACACTCTATACCCTATACCCTACACTCTATACCCTACACTCTATACCCTACACTCTATACCCTACACTCTATACCCTACACTATACACTCTATACCCTACACTCTACACTTTATACCCTACACTCTATACCCTACACTCTATACCCTGCACTCTACACCCTGCACTCTACACCCAACACTCTAAACCCTACACTCTATACCCTATACTCTATACCCTACACTTTACACTCTATACCCTACACTCTATAGCCTACACTCTATACCCTACAGTATATACCCTACACTCTATACCCTACACTCTACACCTTACACTCTACACTCTATTCCCTACACTCTATACCCTACACTCTATACCCTACACTCTATACCCTACACTCTACACTCTATACCCTACACCCTACACTCTATACCCTACACTCTACACTCTATATCCTACACTCTATACCCTGCACTCTACACCCTGCACTCTACACCCAACACTCTATACCCTACACTCTACACCCTACACTCTATACCCTACACTCGATAACTTACACTCTACACTCTATACCATACACTCTACACCCTACACTCTAATCCCTACACTCTACACTCTATACCCTACACTCTATACCATACACTCTATACCCTACACTCTATACCATACACTCTATACCATACACTCTATACCCTACACTCTATACCCTACACTCTATACCCTACACTCTATACCCTACACTCTACACTCCATACCATACACTCTATACCATACAATCTATACACTACACTCTATACCCTAAACTCTACACTCTATACCCTACACTCTATAACATACACTCTATACACTACACTCTATATCTTACACTCTATACCCTACACTTTGCACTCTACACCCTACACTCTACACTCTACATTCTATACCCTACACTCTATACTCCACACTCTATACCCTACACTCTATACCCTACACTCTATACCCTACACTCTACACTATATACTCTACACTCTGTAGCCTACACTCTATACCCTACACTCTATACCCTACACTCTATACCCTACACTCTATACCCTACACTCTATACCCTACACTCTATACCCTACACCCTATACCATACACTCTATACCCTACACTTATAGTGTAGGGTATAAAGTGTAGGGTATAGAGTGTAGGGTATAGAGTGTAGGGTATAGAGTGTAGGGTATAAAGTGTAGAGTGTAGGGTATAGAGTGTAGGGTATAGAGTGTAGGTTATAGAGTGTAGCGTATAGAGCGTAGGGTGTAGGGTATAGAGTGTAGGGTATAGAGTGTAGGGTATAGAGTGTAGGGTATAGAGTGTATGGTATAGAGCTTAGGGTGTAGAGTGTAGGGTATAGAATGTAGAGTTTATGGTAGAGTGTGGGGCATAGAGTGTATGGTATACAGTGTAGAGTGTAGGGTATAGAGTGTATAGTGTAGGGTATAGAGTGTAGGGTATAGAGTGTATGGTATAGAGTATTGGGTATAAAGTGTAGAGTGTAGGGTATAGAGTGTATGGTATAGAGTGTAGGGTATAAAGTGTAATTGTAGGGTATAGAGTGTAGGGTATAGAGTGTAGGCTATAGAGTGTAGAGTTTAGAGTGTAGGGTATAGAATGTAGAGTGTAGGGTGTAGAGTGTAAAGTGTAGGGTATAGAGTGTAGGATATAGAGTGTAGAGTGTAGGGTATAGAGTGTAGGGTATACAGTGTATGGTATAGAGTGTAGGGTATAGAGTGTAGAGTGTAGGGTATAGAGTGTAGGGTATAGAGTGTAGGGTATAGAGTGTAGGGTATAGATTGTAGGGTATAGGGTATAGAGTGTATGGTGTAGAGTGTAGGGTATAGAGTGTAGGGTGTAGGGTGTAGAGTGTGGGGTGTAGAGTGGTGTAGAGTGTAGGATTTAGAGTGTATGGTATAGAGTGTAGGGTATAGAGTATAGTGTGTATGGTATAGAGTGTAGTGTATAGAGTGTAGGGTATAGGGTATAGAGTGTAGGGTATAGAGTGTAGGGTATAGAGTGTAGGGTATAGAGTGTAGAGTGTAGGGTATAGAGTGTAACATAGTAACATAGTAACATAGTTAGTAAGGCCGAAAAAAGACATTTGTCCATCCAGTTCAGCCTATATTCCATTATAATAAATACCCAGATCTACGTCCTTCTACAGAACCTAATAATTGTATGATACAATATTGTTCTGCTCCAGGAAGACATCCAGGCCTCTCTTGAACCCCTCGACTGAGTTCGCCATCACCACCTCCTCAGGCAAGCAATTCCAGATTTTCACTGCCCTAACAGTAAAGAATCCTCTTCTATGTTGGTGGAAAAACCTTCTCTCCTCCAGACGCAAAGAATGCCCCCTTGTGCCCGTCACCTTCCTTGGTATAAACAGATCCTCAGCGAGATATTTGTATTGTCCCCTTATATACTTATACATGGTTATTAGATCGCCCCTCAGTCGTCTTTTTTCTAGACTAAATAATCCTAATTTCGCTAATCTATCTGGGTATTGTAGTTCTCCCATCCCCTTTATTAATTTTGTTGCCCTCCTTTGTACTCTCTCTAGTTCCATTATATCCTTCCTGAGCACCGGTGCCCAAAACTGGACACAGTACTCCATGTGCGGTCTAACTAGGGATTTGTACAGAGGCAGTATAATGCTGTCATCATGTGTATCCAGACCTCTTTTAATGCACCCCATGATCCTGTTTGCCTTGGCAGCTGCTGCCTGGCACTGGCTGCTCCAGGTAAGTTTATCATTAACTAGGATCCCCAAGTCCTTCTCCCTGTCAGATTTACCCAGTGGTTTCCCGTTCAGTGTGTAATGGTGATATTTATTCCCTCTTCCCATGTGTATAACCTTACATTTATCATTGTTAAACCTCATCTGCCACCTTTCAGCCCAAGTTTCCAACTTATCCAGATCCATCTGTAGCAGAATACTATCTTCTCTTGTATTAACTGCTTTACATAGTTTTGTATCATCTGCAAATATCGATATTTTACTGTGTAAACCTTCTACCAGATCATTAATGAATATGTTGAAGACAACAGGTCCCAATACTGACCCCTGCGGTACCCCACTGGTCACAGCGACCCAGTTAGAGACTATACCATTTATAACCACTCTCTGCTTTCTATCACTAAGCCAGTTACTAACCCATTTACACACATTTTCCCCCAGACCAAGCATTCTCATTTTGTGTACCAACCTCTTGTGCGGCACGGTATCAAACGCTTTGGAAAAATCGAGATATACCACGTCCAATGACTCACCGTGGTCCAGCCTATAGCTTACCTCTTCATAAAAACTGATTAGATTGGTTTGACAGGAGCGATTTCTCATAAACCCATGCTGATATGGAGTTAAACAGTTATTCTCAGTGAGATAATCCAGAATAACATCCCTCAGAAACCCTTCAAATATTTTACCAACAGTAGAGGTTAGACTTACTGGCCTATAATTTCCAGGTTCACTTTTAGAGCCCTTTTTGAATATTGGCACCACATTTGCTATGCGCCAATCCTGCGGAACAGACCCTGTCGCTATAGAGTCACTAAAAATAAGAAATAATGGTTTATCTATTACATTACTTAGTTCTCTTAGTACTCGTGGGTGTATGCCATCCGGACCCGGAGATTTATCTATTTTAATCTTATTTAGCCGGTTTCGCACCTCTTCTTGGGTTAGATTGGTGACCCTTAATATAGGGTTTTCATTGTTTCTTGGGATTTCACCTAGCATTTCATTTTCCACCGTGAATACCGTGGAGAAGAAGGTGTTTAATATGTTAGCTTTTTCCTCGTCATCTACAACCATTCTTTCCTCACTATTTTTTAAGGGGCCTACATTTTCAGTTTTTATTCTTTTACTATTGATATAGTTGAAGAACAGTTTGGGATTAGTTTTACTCTCCTTAGCAATGTGCTTCTCTGTTTCCTTTTTGGCAGCTTTAATTAGTTTTTTAGATAAAGTATTTTTCTCCCTATAGTTTTTTAGAGCTTCAATGGTGCCATCCTGCTTTAGTAGTGCAAATGCTTTCTTTTTACTGTTAATTGCCTGTCTTACTTCTTTGTTTAGCCACATTGGGTTTTTCCTATTTCTAGTCCTTTTATTCCCACAAGGTATAAACCGCTTACACTGCCTATTTAGGATGTTCTTAAACATTTCCCATTTATTATCTGTATTCTCATTTCTGAGGATATTGTCCCAGTCTACCAGATTAAGGGCATCTCTAAGCTGTTCAAACTTTGCCTTCCTAAAGTTCAATGTTTTAGTGTAGTGTAGTGTAGTGTAGTGTAGGGTGTAGAGTGTAGGGTATAGAGTGTAGGGTATAGAGTATATGGTATAGAGTGTATGGTATAGAGTATAGGGTATAGAGTGTAGGGTATAGAGTGTAGAGTGTAGGGTATAGAGTGTAGGGTATAGAGTGTAGGGTATAGAGTGTAGAGTGTAGGGTATAGAGTGTATGGTATAGAGTGTAGGGTATAGAGTGTAGAGTGTAGGGTATAGAGTGTAGAGTGTAGGGTATAGAGTGTAGAGTGTAGGGTATAGAGTGTATGGTATAGAGTTTAGGGTGTAGAGTGTAGGGTATGGAGTGTAGAGTTTAGGGTATAGAGTGTGGGGC
>NW_027193827.1:0-49468 GCF_032444005.1 Ranitomeya imitator
GAATGACTGGTCCTCAGTGTTGTGAGAACGATGACTGTTAAAATTTTTGGTGGTTTCTTGTTCAGTCCATAGCCTACATCATGTGGCAAACCGGTGAGCATGTGGCTCTATTAGTATAGGAGATACCTGAAAACATATCACACTTTTCATCATAGTGCTTTTACCAATGCATAAAATGCATGGAGGAAGTCATTTCGAATGACTGGTCCTCAGTGTTGTGAGAACGATGACTGGTTAAAATTTTTGGTGGTTTCTTGTTCAGTCCATAGGCCTACATCATGTGGCAAACCGGTGAGCATTTGGCTCTATTAGTATAGGAGATACCTGAAAACATATCACACTTTTCATTATAGTGCTTTTACCAATGCATAAAATGCATGGAGAAGTCATTTCGAATGACTGGTCCTCAGTGTTGTGAGAACGATGACTGGTTAAAATTTTTGGTGGTTTCTTGTTCAGTCCATAGGCCTACATCATGTGGCAAACCGGTGAGCATGTGGCTCTATTAGTATAGGAGATACCTGAAAACATATCACACTTTTCATCATAGTGCTTTTACCAATGCATAAAATGCATGGAGAAGTCATTTCGAATGACTGGTCCTCAGTGTTGTGAGAACGATGACTGGTTAAAATTTTTGGTGGTTTCTTGTTCAGTCCATAGGCCTACATCATGTGGCAAAACCGGTGAGCATGTGGCTCTATTAGTATAGGAGATACCTGAAAACATATCACACTTTTCATCATAGTGCTTTACCAATGCATAAAATGCATGGAGAAGTCATTTCGAATGACTGGTCCTCAGTGTTGTGAGAACGATGACTGGTTAAAATTTTTGGTGGTTTCTTGTTCAGTCCATAGGCCTACATCATGTGGCAAACCGGTGAGCATGTGGCTCTATTAGTATAGGAGATACCTGGAAACATATCACACTTTTCATCATAGTGCTTTTACCAATGCATAAAATGCATGGAGAAGTCATTTCGAATGACTGGTCCTCAGTGTTGTGAGAACGATGACTGGTTAAAATTTTTGGTGGTTTCTTGTTCAGTCCATAGGCCTACATCATGTGGCAAACCGGTGAGCATGTGGCTCTATTAGTATAGGAGATACCTGAAAACATATCACACTTTTCATCATAGTGCTTTTACCAATGCATAAAATGCATGGAGAAGTCATTTCGAATGACTGGTCCTCAGTGTTGTGAGAACGATGACTGGTTAAAATTTTTGGTGGTTTCTTGTTCAGTCCATAGACCTACATCATGTGGCAAACCGGTGAGCATGTGGCTCTATTAGTATAGGAGATACCTGAAAACATATCACACTTTTCATCATAGTGCTTTTACCAATGCATAAAATGCATGGAGAAGCCCATTTCAAATGACTGGTCCTCAGTGTTGTGAGAACGATGACTGGTTAAAATTTTTGGTGGTTTCTTGTTCAGTCCATAGGCCTACATCATGTGGCAAACCGGTGAGCATGTGGCTCTATTAGTATAGGAGATACCTGAAAACATATCACACTTTTCATCATAGTGCTTTTACCAATGCATAAAATGCATGTAGAAGTCATTTCGAATGACTGGTCCTCAGTGTTGTGAGAACGATGACTGGTTAAAATTTTTGGTGATTTCTTGTTCAGTCCATAGGCCTACATCATGTGGCAAACCGGTGAGCATGTGGCTCTATTAGTATAGGAGATACCTGAAAACATATCACACTTTTCATCATAGTGCTTTTACCAATGCATAAAATGCATGGAGAAGTCATTTCGAATGACTGGTCCTCAGTGTTGTGAGAACGATGACTGGTTAAAATTTTTGGTGGTTTCTTGTTCAGTCCATAGGCCTACATCATGTGGCAAACCGGTGAGCATGTGGCTCTATTAGTATAGGAGATACCTGAAAACACATCACACTTTTCATCATAGTGCTTTTACCAATGCATAAAATGCATGGAGAAGTCATTTCGAATGACTGGTCCTCAGTGTTGTGAGAACGATGACTGGTTAAAATTTTTGGTGGTTTCTTGTTCAGTCCATAGGCCTACAACATGTGGCAAACCGGTGAGCATGTGGCTCTATTAGTATAGGAGATACCTGAAAACATATCACACTTTTCATCATAGTGCTTTTACCAATGCATAAAATGCATGGAGAAGTCATTTCGAATGACTGGTCCTCAGTGTTGTGAGAACGATGACTGGTTAAAATTTTTGGTGGTTTCTTGTTCAGTCCATAGGCCTACATCATGTGGCAAACCGGTGAGCATGTGGCTCTATTAGTATAGGAGATACCTGAAAACATATCACACTTTTCATCATAGTGCTTTTACCAATGCATAAAATGCATGGAGAAGTCATTTCGAATGACTGGTCCTCAGTGTTGTGAGAACGATGACTGGTTAAAATTTTTGGTGGTTTCTTGTTCAGTCCATAGGCTTACATCATGTGGCAAACCGGTGAGCATGTGGCTCTATTAGTATAGGAGATACCTGAAAACATATCACACTTTTCATCATAGTGCTTTTACCAATGCATAAAATGCATGGAGAAGTCATTTCGAATGACTGGTCCTCAGTGTTGTGAGAACGATGACTGGTTAAAATTTTTGGTGGTTTCTTGTTCAGTCCATAGGCCTTCATCATGTGGCAAACCGGTGAGCATGTGGCTCTATTAGTATAGGAGATACCTGAAAACATATCACACTTTTCATCATAGTGCTTTTACCAATGCATAAAATGCATGGAGAAGTCATTTCGAATGACTGGTCCTCAGTGTTGTGAGAACGATGACTGGTTAAAATTTTTGGTGGTTTCTTGTTCAGTCCATAGGCCTACATCATGTGGCAAACCGGTGAGCATTTGGCTCTATTAGTATAGGAGATACCTGAAAACATATCACACTTTTCATTATAGTGCTTTTACCAATGCATAAAATGCATGGAGAAGTCATTTCGAATGACTGGTCCTCAGTGTTGTGAGAACGATGACTGGTTAAAATTTTTGGTGGTTTCTTGTTCAGTCCATAGGCCTACATCATGTGGCAAACCGGTGAGCATGTGGCTCTATTAGTATAGGAGATACCTGAAAACATATCACACTTTTCATCATAGTGCTTTTACCAATGCATAAAATGCATGGAGAAGTCATTTCGAATGACTGGTCCTCAGTGTTGTGAGAACGATGACTGGTTAAAATTTTTGGTGGTTTCTTGTTCAGTCCATAGGCCTACATCATGTGGCAAACCGGTGAGCATGTGGCTCTATTAGTATAGGAGATACCTGAAAACATATCACACTTTTCATCATAGTGCTTTTACCAATGCATAAAATGCATGGAGAAGTCATTTCGAATGACTGGTCCTCAGTGTTGTGAGAACGATGACTGGTTAAAATTTTTGGTGGTTTCTTGTTCAGTCCATAGGCCTACATCATGTGGCAAACCGGTGAGCATGTGGCTCTATTAGTATAGGAGATACCTGAAAACATATCACACTTTTCATCATAGTGCTTTTACCAATGCATAAAATGCATGGAGAAGTCATTTCGAATGACTGGTCCTCAGTGTTGTGAGAACGATGACTGGTTAAAATTTTTGGTGGTTTCTTGTTCAGTCCATAGGCCTACATCATGTGGCAAACCGATGAGCATGTGGCTCTATTAGTATAGGAGATACCTGAAAACATATCACACTTTTCATCATAGTGCTTTTACCAATGCATAAAATGCATGGAGAAGTCATTTCGAATGACTGGTCCTCAGTGTTGTGAGAACGATGACTGGTTAAAATTTTTGGTGGTTTCTTGTTCAGTCCATAGGCCTACATCATGTGGCAAACCGGTGAGCATGTGGCTCTATTAGTATAGGAGATACCTGAAAACATATCACACTTTTCATCATAGTGCTTTTACCAATGCATAAAATGCATGGAGAAGTCATTTCGAATGACTGGTCCTCAGTGTTGTGAGAACGATGACTGGTTAAAATTTTTGGTGGTTTCTTGTTCAGTCCATAGGCCTACATCATGTGGCAAACCGGTGAGCATGTGGCTCTATTAGTATAGGAGATACCTGAAAACATATCACACTTTTCATCATAGTGCTTTTACCAATGCATAAAATGCATGGAGAAGTCATTTCGAATGACTGGTCCTCAGTGTTGTGAGAACGATGACTGGTTAAAATTTTTGGTGGTTTCTTGTTCAGTCCATAGGCCTACATCATGTGGCAAACCGGTGAGCATGTGGCTCTATTAGTATAGGAGATACCTGAAAACATATCACACTTTACCTATGCAGATAAATGCATGGGAGAAGTCATTTTCGAATGACTGGTCCGTCCAGTGTTGTGAGAAGCATGACTGGTTAAAATTTTTGGTGGTTTCTTGTTCAGTCCATAATTTGGTGGTAGGAGGGGCCTAACATCATGTGGCAAACCGGTGAGCATGTGGCTCTATTAGTATAGGAGATACCTGAAAACATATCACACTTTTCATCATAGTGTTTTACCAATGCATAAAATGCATGGAGAAGTCATTTCGAATGACTGGTCCTCAGTGTTGTGAGAACGATGACTGGTTAAAATTTTTGGTGGTTTCTTGTTCAGTCCATAGGCCTACATCTGTGGCAAACCGGTGAGCATGTGGCTCTATTAGTATAGGAGATACCTGAAAACATATCACACTTTTCATCATAGTGCTTTTACCAATGCATAAAATGCATGGAGAAGTCATTTCGAATGACTGGTCCTCAGTGTTGTGAGAACGATGACTGGTTAAAATTTTTGGTGGTTTCTTGTTCAGTCCATAGGCCTACATCATGTGGCAAACCGGTGAGCATGTGGCTCTATTAGTATAGGAGATACCTGAAAACATATCACACTTTTCATCATAGTGCTTTTACCAATGCATAAAATGCATGGAGAAGTCATTTCGAATGACTGGTCCTCAGTGTTGTGAGAACGATGACTGGTTAAAATTTTTGGTGGTTTCTTGTTCAGTCCATAGGCCTACATCATGTGGCAAACCGGTGAGCATGTGGCTCTATTAGTATAGGAGATACCTGAAAACATATCACACTTTTCATCATAGTGCTTTTACCAATGCATAAAATGCATGGAGAAGTCATTTCGAATGACTGGTCCTCAGTGTTGTGAGAACGATGACTGGTTAAAATTTTGGTGGTTTCTTGTTCAGTCCATAGGCCTACATCATGTGGCAAACCGGTGAGCATGTGGCTCTATTAGTATAGGAGATACCTGAAAACATATCACACTTTTCATCATAGTGCTTTTACCAATGCATAAAATGCATGGAGAAGTCATTTCGAATGACTGGTCCTCAGTGTTGTGAGAACGATGACTGGTTAAAATTTTTGGTGGTTTCTTGTTCAGTCCATAGGCCTACATCATGTGGCAAACCGGTGAGCATGTGGCTCTATTAGTATAGGAGATACCTGAAAACATATCACACTTTTCATCATAGTGCTTTTACCAATGCATAAAATGCATGGAGAAGTCATTTCGAATGACTGGTCCTCAGTGTTGTGAGAACGATGACTGGTTAAAATTTTTGGTGGTTTCTTGTTCAGTCCATAGGCCTACATCATGTGGCAAACCGGTGAGCATGTGGCTCTATTAGTATAGGAGATACCTGAAAACATATCACACTTTTCATCATAGTGCTTTTACCAATGCATAAAAATGCATGGAGAAGTCATTTCGAATGACTGGTCCTCAGTGTTGTGAGAACGATGACTGGTTAAAATTTTTGGTGGTTTCTTGTTCAGTCCATAGGCCTACATCATGTGGCAAACCGGTGAGCATGTGGCTCTATTAGTATAGGAGATACCTGAAAACATATCACACTTTTCATCATAGTGCTTTTACCAATGCATAAAATGCATGGAGAAGTCATTTCGAATGACTGGTCCTCAGTGTTGTGAGAACGATGACTGGTTAAAATTTTTGGTGGTTTCTTGTTCAGTCCATAGGCCTACATCATGTGGCAAACCGGTGAGCATGTGGCTCTATTAGTATAGGAGATACCTGAAAACATATCACACTTTTCATCATAGTGCTTTTACCAATGCATAAAATGCATGGAGAAGTCATTTCGAATGACTGGTCCTCAGTGTTGTGAGAACGATGACTGGTTAAAATTTTTGGTGGTTTCTTGTTCAGTCCATAGGCCTACATCATGTGGCAAACCGGTGAGCATGTGGCTCTATTAGTATAGGAGATACCTGAAAACATATCACACTTTTCATCATAGTGCTTTTACCAATGCATAAAATGCATGGAGAAGTCATTTCGAATGACTGGTCCTCAGTGTTGTGAGAACGATGACTGGTTAAAATTTTTGGTGGTTTCTTGTTCAGTCCATAGGCCTACATCATGTGGCAAACCGGTGAGCATGTGGCTCTATTAGTATAGGAGATACCTGAAAACATATCACACTTTTCATCATAGTGCTTTTACCAATGCATAAAATGCATGGAGAAGTCATTTCGAATGACTGGTCCTCAGTGTTGTGAGAACGATGACTGGTTAAAATTTTTGGTGGTTTCTTGTTCAGTCCATAGGCCTACATCATGTGGCAAACCGGTGAGCATGTGGCTCTATTAGTATAGGAGATACCTGAAAACATATCACACTTTTCATCATAGTGCTTTTACCAATGCATAAAATGCATGGAGAAGTCATTTCGAATGACTGGTCCTCAGTGTTGTGAGAACGATGACTGGTTAAAATTTTTGGTGGTTTCTTGTTCAGTCCATAGGCCTACATCATGTGGCAAACCGGTGAGCATGTGGCTCTATTAGTATAGGAGATACCTGAAAACATATCACACTTTTCATCATAGTGCTTTTACCAATGCATAAAATGCATGGAGAAGTCATTTCGAATGACTGGTCCTCAGTGTTGTGAGAACGATGACTGGTTAAAATTTTTGGTGGTTTCTTGTTCAGTCCATAGGCCTACATCATGTGGCAAACCGGTGAGCATGTGGCTCTATTAGTATAGGAGATACCTGAAAACATATCACACTTTTCATCATAGTGCTTTTACCAATGCATAAAATGCATGGAGAAGTCATTTCGAATGACTGGTCCTCAGTGTTGTGAGAACGATGACTGGTTAAAATTTTTGGTGGTTTCTTGTTCAGTCCATAGGCCTACATCATGTGGCAAACCGGTGAGCATGTGGCTCTATTAGTATAGGAGATACCTGAAAACATATCACACTTTTCATCATAGTGCTTTTACCAATGCATAAAATGCATGGAGAAGTCATTTCGAATGACTGGTCCTCAGTGTTGTGAGAACGATGACTGGTTAAAATTTTTGGTGGTTTCTTGTTCAGTCCCATAGGCCCACATCATGTGGCAAACCGGTGAGCATGTGGCTCTATTAGTATAGGAGATACCTGAAAACATATCACACTTTTCATCATAGTGCTTTTACCAATGCATAAAATGCATGGAGAAGTCATTTCGAATGACTGGTCCTCAGTGTTGTGAGAACGATGACTGGTTAAAATTTTTGGTGGTTTCTTGTTCAGTCCATAGGCCTACATCATGTGGCAAACCGGTGAGCATGTGGCTCTATTAGTATAGGAGATACCTGAAAACATATCACACTTTTCATCATAGTGCTTTTACCAATGCATAAAATGCATGGAGAAGTCATTTCGAATGACTGGTCCTCAGTGTTGTGAGAACGATGACTGGTTAAAATTTTTGGTGGTTTCTTGTTCAGTCCATAGGCCCACATCATGTGGCAAACCGGTGAGCATGTGGCTCTATTAGTATAGGAGATACCTGAAAACATATCACACTTTTCATCATAGTGCTTTTACCAATGCATAAAATGCATGGAGAAGTCATTTCGAATGACTGGTCCTCAGTGTTGTGAGAACAATGACTGGTTAAAATTTTTGGTGGTTTTCTTGTTCAGTCCATAGGCCTACATCATGTGGCAAACCGGTGAGCATGTGGCTCTATTAGTATAGGAGATACCTGAAAACATATCACACTTTTCATCATAGTGCTTTTACCAATGCATAAAATGCATGGAGAAGTCATTTCGAATGACTGGTCCTCAGTGTTGTGAGAACGATGACTGGTTAAAATTTTTGGTGGTTTCTTGTTCAGTCCATAGGCCTACATCATGTGGCAAACCGGTGAGCATGTGGCTCTATTAGTATAGGAGATACCTGAAAACATATCACACTTTTCATCATAGTGCTTTTACCAATGCATAAAATGCATGGAGAAGTCATTTCGAATGACTGGTCCTCAGTGTTGTGAGAACGATGACTGGTTAAAATTTTTGGTGGTTTCTTGTTCAGTCCATAGGCCTACATCATGTGGCAAACCGGTGAGCATGTGGCTCTATTAGTATAGGAGATACCTGAAAACATATCACACTTTTCATCATAGTGCTTTTACCAATGCATAAAATACATGGAGAAGTCATTTCGAATGACTGGTCCTCAGTGTTGTGAGAACGATGACTGGTTAAAATTTTGGGTGGTTTCTTGTTCAGTCCATAGGCCTACATCATGTGGCAAACCGGTGAGCATGTGGCTCTATTAGTATAGGAGATACCTGAAAACATATCACACTTTTCATCATAGTGCTTTTACCAATGCATAAAATGCATGGAGAAGTCATTTCGAATGACTGGTCCTCAGTGTTGTGAGAACGATGACTGGTTAAAATTTTTGGTGGTTTCTTGTTCAGTCCATAGGCCTACATCATGTGGCAAACGGTGAGCATGTGGCTCTATTAGTATAGGAGATACCTGAAAACATATCACACTTTTCATCATAGTGCTTTTACCAATGCATAAAATGCATGGAGAAGTCATTTCGAATGACTGGTCCTCAGTGTTGTGAGAACGATGACTGGTTAAAATTTTTGGTGGTTTCTTGTTCAGTCCATAGGCCTACATCATGTGGCAAACCGGTGAGCATGTGGCTCTATTAGTATAGGAGATACCTGAAAACATATCACACTTTTCATCATAGTGCTTTTACCAATGCATAAAATGCATGGAGAAGTCATTTCGAATGACTGGTCCTCAGTGTTGTGAGAACGATGACTGGTTAAAATTTTTGGTGGTTTCTTGTTCAGTCCATAGGCCTACATCATGTGGCAAACCGGTGAGCATGTGGCTCTATTAGTATAGGAGATACCTGAAAACATATCACACTTTTCATCATAGTGCTTTTACCAATGCATAAAATGCATGGAGAAGTCATTTCGAATGACTGGTCCTCAGTGTTGTGAGAACGATGACTGGTTAAAATTTTTGGTGGTTTCTTGTTCAGTCCATAGGCCTACATCATGTGGCAAACCGGTGAGCATGTGGCTCTATTAGTATAGGAGATGCCTGAAAACATATCACACTTTTCATCATAGTGCTTTTACCAATGCATAAAATGCATGGAGAAGTCATTTCGAATGACTGGTCCTCAGTGTTGTGAGAACGATGACTGGTTAAAATTTTTGGTGGTTTCTTGTTCAGTCCATAGGCCTACATCATGTGGCAAACCGGTGAGCATGTGGCTCTATTAGTATAGGAGATACCTGAAAACATATCACACTTTTCATCATAGTGCTTTTACCAATGCATAAAATGCATGGAGAAGTCATTTCGAATGACTGGTCCTCAGTGTTGTGAGAACAATGACTGGTTAAAATTTTTGGTGGTTTCTTGTTCATTCCATAGGCCTACATCTTGTGGCAAACCGGTGAGCATGTGGCTCTATTAGTATAGGAGATACCTGAAAACATATCACACTTTTCATCATAGTGCTTTTACCAATGCATAAAATGCATGGAGAAGTCATTTCGAATGACTGGTCCTCAGTGTTGTGAGAACAATGACTGGTTAAAATTTTTGGTGGTTTCTTGTTCAGTCCATAGGCCTACATCTTGTGGCAAACCGGTGAGCATGTGGCTCTATTAGTATAGGAGATACCTGAAAACATATCACACTTTTCATCATAGTGCTTTTACCAATGCATAAAATGCATGGAGAAGTCATTTCGAATGACTGGTCCTCAGTGTTGTGAGAACGATGACTGGTTAAAATTTTTGGTGGTTTCTTGTTCAGTCCATAGGCCTACATCATGTGGCAAACCGGTGAGCATGTGGCTCTATTAGTATAGGAGATACCTGAAAACATATCACACTTTTCATCATAGTGCTTTTACCAATGCACAAAATGCATGGAGAAGTCATTTCGAATGACTGGTCCTCAGTGTTGTGAGAACGATGACTGGTTAAAATTTTTGGTGGTTTCTTGTTCAGTCCATAGGCCTACATCATGTGGCAAACCGGTGAGCATGTGGCTCTATTAGTATAGGAAATACCTGAAAACATATCACACTTTTCATCATAGTGCTTTTACCAATGCATAAAATGCATGGAGAAGTCATTTCGGATGACTGGTCCTCAGTGTTGTGAGAACGATGACTGGTTAAAATTTTTGGTGGTTTCTTGTTCAGTCCATAGGCCTACATCATGTGGCAAACCGGTGAGCATGTGGCTCTATTAGTATAGGAGATACCTGAAAACATATCACACTTTTCATCATAGTGCTTTTACCAATGCATAAAATGCATGGAGAAGTCATTTCGAATGACGGGTCCTCAGTGTTGTGAGAACGATGACTGGTTAAAATTTTTGGTGGTTTCTTGTTCAGTCTATAGGCCTACATCATGTGGCAAACCGGTGAGCATGTGGCTCTATTAGTATAGGAGATACCTGAAAACATATCACACTTTTCATCATAGTGCTTTTACCAATGCATAAAATGCATGGAGAAGTCATTTCGAATGACTGGTCCTCAGTGTTGTGAGAACGATGACTGGTTAAAATTTTTGGTGGTTTCTTGTTCAGTCCATAGGCCTACATCATGTGGCAAACCGGTGAGCATGTGGCTCTATTAGTATAGGAGATACCTGAAAACATATCACACTTTTCATCATAGTGCTTTTACCAATGCATAAAATGCATGGAGAAGTTATTTCGAATGACTGGTCCTCAGCGTTGTGAGAACGATGACTGGTTAAAATTTTTGGTGGTTTCTTGTTCAGTCCATAGGCCTACATCATGTGGCAAACCGGTGAGCATGTGGCTCTATTAGTATAGGAGATACCTGAAAACATATCACACTTTTCATCATAGTGCTTTTACCAATGCATAAAATGCATGGAGAAGTCATTTCGAATGACTGGTCCTCAGTGTTGTGAGAACGATGACTGGTTAAAATTTTTGGTGGTTTCTTGTTCAGTCCATAGGCCTACATCATGTGGCAAACCGGTGAGCATGTGGCTCTATTAGTATAGGAGATACCTGAAAACATATCACACTTTTCATCATAGTGCTTTTACCAATGCATAAAATGCATGGAGAAGTCATTTCGAATGACTGGTCCTCAGTGTTGTGAGAACGATGACTGGTTAAAATTTTTGGTGGTTTCTTGTTCAGTCCATAGGCCTACATCATGTGGCAAACCGGTGAGCATGTGGCTCTATTAGTATAGGAGATACCTGAAAACATATCACACTTTTCATCATAGTGCTTTTACCAATGCATAAAATGCATGGAGAAGTCATTTCGAATGACTGGTCCTCAGTGTTGTGAGAACGATGACTGGTTAAAATTTTTGGTGGTTTCTTGTTCAGTCCATAGGCCTACATCATGTGGCAAACCGGTGAGCATGTGGCTCTATTAGTATAGGAGATACCTGAAAACATATCACACTTTTCATCATAGTGCTTTTACCAATGCATAAAATGCATGGAGAAGTCATTTCGAATGACTGGTCCTCAGTGTTGTGAGAACGATGACTGGTTAAAATTTTTGGTGGTTTCTTGTTCAGTCCATAGGCCTACATCATGTGGCAAACCGGTGAGCATGTGGCGCTATTAGTATAGGAGATACCTGAAAACATATCACACTTTTCATCATAGTGCTTTTACCAATGCATAAAATGCATGGAGAAGTCATTTCGAATGACTGGTCCTCAGTGTTGTGAGAACGATGACTGGTTAAAATTTTTGGTGGTTTCTTGTTCAGTCCATAGGCCTACATCATGTGGCAAACCGGTGAGCATGTGGCTCTATCAGTATAGGAGATACCTGAAAACATATCACACTTTTCACCATAGTGCTTTTACCAATGCATAAAATGCATGGAGAAGTCATTTCGAATGACTGGTCCTCAGTGTTGTGAGAACGATGACTGGTTAAAATTTTTGGTGGTTTCTTGTTCAGTCCATAGGCCTACATCATGTGGCAAACCGGTGAGCATGTGGCTCTATTAGTATAGGAGATACCTGAAAACATATCACACTTTTCATCATAGTGCTTTTACCAATGCATAAAATGCATGGAGAAGTCATTTCGAATGACTGGTCCTCAGTGTTGTGAGAACGATGACTGGTTAAAATTTTTGGTGGTTTCTTGTTCAGTCCATAGGCCTACATCATGTGGCAAACCGGTGAGCATATGGCTCTATTAGTATAGGAGATACCTGAAAACATATCACACTTTTCATCATAGTGCTTTTACCAATGCATAAAATGCATGGAGAAGTCATTTCGAATGACTGGTCCTCAGTGTTGTGAGAACGATGACTGGTTAAAATTTTTGGTGGTTTCTTGTTCAGTCCATAGGCCTACATCATGTGACAAACCGGTGAGCATGTGGCTCTATTAGTATAGGAGATACCTGAAAACATATCCCACTTTTCATCATAGTGCTTTTACCAATGCATAAAATGCATGGAGAAGTCATTTCGAATGACTGGTCCTCAGTGTTGTGAGAACGATGACTGGTTAAAATTTTTGGTGGTTTCTTGTTCAGTCCATAGGCCTACATCATGTGGCAAACCAGTGAGCATGTGGCTCTATTAGTATAGGAGATACCTGAAAACATATCACACTTTTCATCATAGTGCTTTTACCAATGCATAAAATGCATGGAGAAGTCATTTCGAATGACTGGTCCTCAGTGTTGTGAGAACAATTATTGGTTAAAATTTTTGGTGGTTTCTTGTTCAGTCCATAGGCCTACATCATGTGGCAAACCGGTGAGCATGTGGCTCTATTAGTATAGGAGATACCTGAAAACATATCACACTTTTCATCATAGTGCTTTTACCAATGCATAAAATGCATGGAGAAGTCATTTCGAATGACTGGTCCTCAGTGTTGTGAGAACGATGACTGGTTAAAATTTTTGGTGGTTTCTTGTTCAGTCCATAGGCCTACATCATGTGGCAAACCGGTGAGCATATGGCTCTATTAGTATAGGAGATACCTGAAAACATATCACACTTTTCATCATAGTGCTTTTACCAATGCATAAAATGCATGGAGAAGTCATTTCGAATGACTGGTCCTCAGTGTTGTGAGAACGATGACTGGTTAAAATTTTTGGTGGTTTCTTGTTCAGTCCATAGGCCTACATCATGTGGCAAACCGGTGAGCATGTGGCTCTATTAGTATAGGAGATACCTGAAAACATATCACACTTTTCATCATAGTGCTTTTACCAATGCATAAAATGCATGGAGAAGTCATTTCGAATGACTGGTCCTCAGTGTTGTGAGAACGATGACTGGTTAAAATTTTTGGTGGTTTCTTGTTCAGTCCATAGGCCTACATCATGTGGCAAACCGGTGAGCATATGGCTCTATTAGTATAGGAGATACCTGAAAACATATCACACTTTTCATCATAGTGCTTTTACCAATGCATAAAATGCATGGAGAAGTCATTTCGAATGACTGGTCCTCAGTGTTGTGAGAACGATGACTGGTTAAAATTTTTGGTGGTTTCTTGTTCAGTCCATAGGCCTACATCATGTGGCAAACCGGTGAGCATGTGGCTCTATTAGTATAGGAGATACCTGAAAACATATCACACTTTTCATCATAGTGCTTTTACCAATGCATAAAATGCATGGAGAAGTCATTTCGAATGACTGGTCCTCAGTGTTGTGAGAACGATGACTGGTTAAAATTTTTGGTGGTTTCTTGTTCAGTCCATAGGCCTACATCATGTGGCAAACCGGTGAGCATGTGGCTCTATTAGTATAGGAGATACCTGAAAACATATCACACTTTTCATCATAGTGCTTTTACCAATGCATAAAATGCATGGAGAAGTCATTTCGAATGACTGGTCCTCAGTGTTGTGAGAACGATGACTGGTTAAAATTTTTGGTGGTCTCTTGTTCAGTCCACAGGCCCACATCATGTGGCAAACCGGTGAGCATGTGGCTCTATTAGTATAGGAGATACCTGAAAACATATCACACTTTTCATCATAGTGCTTTTACCAATGCATAAAATGCATGGAGAAGTCATTTCGAATGACTGGTCCTCAGTGTTGTGAGAACGATGACTGGTTAAAATTTTTGGTGGTTTCTTGTTCAGTCCATAGGCCTACATCATGTGACAAACCGGTGAGCATGTGGCTCTATTAGTATAGGAGATACCTGAAAACATATCACACTTTTCACCATAGTGCTTTTACCAATGCATAAAATGCATGGAGATGTCATTTCGAATGACTGGTCCTCAGTGTTGTGAGAACGATGACTGGTTAAAATTTTTGGTGGTTTCTTGTTCAGTCCATAGGCCTACATCATGTGGCAAACCGGTGAGCATGTGGCTCTATTAGTATAGGAGATACCTGAAAACATATCACACTTTTCATCATAGTGCTTTTACCAATGCATAAAATGCATGGAGAAGTCATTTCGAATGACTGGTCCTCAGTGTTGTGAGAACAATGACTGGTTAAAATTTTTGGTGGTTTCTTGTTCAGTCCATAGGCCTACATCATGTGGCAAACCGGTGAGCATGTGGCTCTATTAGTATAGGAGATACCTGAAAACATATCACACTTTTCATCATAGTGCTTTTACCAATGCATAAAATGCATGGAGAAGTCATTTCGAATGACTGGTCCTCAGTGTTGTGAGAACGATGACTGGTTAAAATTTTTGGTGGTTTCTTGTTCAGTCCATAGGCCTACATCATGTGGCAAACCGGTGAGCATGTGGCTCTATTAGTATAGGAGATACCTGAAAACATATCACACTTTTCATCATAGTGCTTTTACCAATGCATAAAATGCATGGAGAAGTCATTTCGAATGACTGGTCCTCAGTGTTGTGAGAACGATGACTGGTTAAAATTTTTGGTGGTTTCTTGTTCAGTCCATAGGCCTACATCATGTGGCAAACCGGTGAGCATGTGGCTCTATTAGTATAGGAGATACCTGAAAACATATCACACTTTTCATCATAGTGCTTTTACCAATGCATAAAATGCATGGAGAAGTCATTTCGAATGACTGGTCCTCAGTGTTGTGAGAACGATGACTGGTTAAAATTTTTGGTGGTTTCTTGTTCAGTCCATAGGCCTACATCATGTGGCAAACCGGTGAGCATGTGGCTCTATTAGTATAGGAGATACCTGAAAACATATCACACTTTTCATCATAGTGCTTTTACCAATGCATAAAATGCATGGAGAAGTCATTTCGAATGACTGGTCCTCAGTGTTGTGAGAACGATGACTGGTTAAAATTTTTGGTGGTTTCTTGTTCAGTCCATAGGCCTACATCATGTGGCAAACCGGTGAGCATGTGGCTCTATTAGTATAGGAGATACCTGAAAACATATCACACTTTTCATCATAGTGCTTTTACCAATGCATAAAATGCATGGAGAAGTCATTTCGAATGACTGGTCCTCAGTGTTGTGAGAACGATGACTGGTTAAAATTTTGGGTGGTTTCTTGTTCAGTCCATAGGCCTACATCATGTGGCAAACCGGTGAGCATGTGGCTCTATTAGTATAGGAGATACCTGAAAACATATCACACTTTTCATCATAGTGCTTTTACCAATGCATAAAATGCATGGAGAAGTCATTTCGAATGACTGGTCCTCAGTGTTGTGAGAACGATGACTGGTTAAAATTTTTGGTGGTTTCTTGTTCAGTCCATAGGCCTACATCATGTGGCAAACCGGTGAGCATGTGGATCTATTAGTATAGGAGATACCTGAAAACATATCACACTTTTCATCATAGTGCTTTTACCAATGCATAAAATGCATGGAGAAGTCATTTCGAATGACTGGTCCTCAGTGTTGTGAGAACGATGACTGGTTAAAATTTTTGGTGGTTTCTTGTTCAGTCCATAGGCCTACATCATGTGGCAAACCGGTGAGCATGTGGCTCTATTAGTATAGGAGATACCTGAAAACATATCACACTTTTCATCATAGTGCTTTTACCAATGCATAAAATGCATGGAGAAGTCATTTCGAATGACTGGTCCTCAGTGTTGTGAGAACGATGACTGGTTAAAATTTTGGGTGGTTTCTTGTTCAGTCCATAGGCCTACATCATGTGGCAAACCGGTGAGCATGTGGCTCTATTAGTATAGGAGATACCTGAAAACATATCACACTTTTCATCATAGTGCTTTTACCAATGCATAAAATGCATGGAGAAGTCATTTCGAATGACTGGTCCTCAGTGTTGTGAGAACAATGACTGGTTAAAATTTTTGGTGGTTTCTTGTTCAGTCCATAGGCCTACATCATGTGGCAAACCGGTGAGCATGTGGCTCTATTAGTATAGGAGATGCCTGAAAACATATCACACTTTTCATCATAGTGCTTTTACCAATGCATAAAATGCATGGAGAAGTCATTTCGAATGACTGGTCCTCAGTGTTGTGAGAACGATGACTGGTTAAAATTTTTGGTGGTTTCTTGTTCAGTCCATAGGCCTACATCATGTGGCAAACCGGTGAGCATGTGGCTCTATTAGTATAGGAGATACCTGAAAACATATCACACTTTTCATCATAGTGCTTTTACCAATGCATAAAATGCATGGAGAAGTCATTTCGAATGACTGGTCCTCAGTGTTGTGAGAACAATGACTGGTTAAAATTTTTGGTGGTTTCTTGTTCAGTCCATAGGCCTACATCATGTGGCAAACCGGTGAGCATGTGGCTCTATTAGTATAGGAGATACCTGAAAACATATCACACTTTTCATCATAGTGCTTTTACCAATGCATAAAATGCATGGAGAAGTCATTTCGAATGACTGGTCCTCAGTGTTGTGAGAACGATTTCTAGTTAAAATTTTTGGTGGTTTCTTGTTCAGTCCATAGGCCTACATCATGTGGCAAACCGGTGAGCATGTGGCTCTATTAGTATAGGAGATACCTGAAAACATATCACACTTTTCATCATAGTGCTTTTACCAATGCATAAAATGCATGGAGAAGTCATTTCGAATGACTGGTCCTCAGTGTTGTGAGAACGATGACTGGTTAAAATTTTTGGTGGTTTCTTGTTCAGTCCATAGGCCTACATCATGTGGCAAACCGGTGAGCATGTGGCTCTATTAGTATAGGAGATACCTGAAAACATATCACACTTTTCATCATAGTGCTTTTACCAATGCATAAAATGCATGGAGAAGTCATTTCGAATGACTGGTCCTCAGTGTTGTGAGAACGATGACTGGTTAAAATTTTTGGTGGTTTCTTGTTCAGTCCATAGGCCCACATCATGTGGCAAACCGGTGAGCATGTGGCTCTATTAGTATAGGAGATACCTGAAAACATATCACACTTTTCATCATAGTGCTTTTACCAATGCATAAAATGCATGGAGAAGTCATTTCGAATGACTGGTCCTCAGTGTTGTGAGAACGATGACTGGTTAAAATTTTTGGTGGTTTCTTGTTCAGTCCATAGGCCTACATCATGTGGCAAACCGGTGAGCATGTGGCTCTATTAGTATAGGAGATACCTGAAAACATATCACACTTTTCATCATAGTGCTTTTACCAATGCATAAAATGCATGGAGAAGTCATTTCGAATGACTGGTCCTCAGTGTTGTGAGAACGATGACTGGTTAAAATTTTTGGTGGTTTCTTGTTCAGTCCATAGGCCTACATCATGTGGCAAACCGGTGAGCATGTGGCTCTATTAGTATAGGAGATACCTGACAACATATCACACTTTTCATCATAGTGCTTTTACCAATGCATAAAATGCATGGAGAAGTCATTTCGAATGACTGGTCCTCAGTGTTGTGAGAACGATGACTGGTTAAAATTTTTGGTGGTTTCTTGTTCAGTCCATAGGCCTACATCATGTGGCAAACCGGTGAGCATGTGGCTCTATTAGTATAGGAGATACCTGAAAACATATCACACTTTTCATCATAGTGCTTTTACCAATGCATAAAATGCATGGAGAAGTCATTTCGAATGACTGGTCCTCAGTGTTGTGAGAACAATGACTGGTTAAAATTTTTGGTGGTTTCTTGTTCAGTCCATAGGCCTACATCTTGTGGCAAACCGGTGAGCATGTGGCTCTATTAGTATAGGAGATACCTGAAAACATATCACACTTTTCATCATAGTGCTTTTACCAATGCATAAAATGCATGGAGAAGTCATTTCGAATGACTGGTCCTCAGTGTTGTGAGAACAATGACTGGTTAAAATTTTTGGTGGTTTCTTGTTCAGTCCATAGGCCTACATCTTGTGGCAAACCGGTGAGCATGTGGCTCTATTAGTATAGGAGATACCTGAAAACATATCACACTTTTCATCATAGTGCTTTTACCAATGCATAAAATGCATGGAGAAGTCATTTCGAATGACTGGTCCTCAGTGTTGTGAGAACGATGACTGGTTAAAATTTTTGGTGGTTTCTTGTTCAGTCCATAGGCCTACATCATGTGGCAAACCGGTGAGCATGTGGCTCTATTAGTATAGGAGATACCTGAAAACATATCACACTTTTCATCATAGTGCTTTTACCAATGCACAAAATGCATGGAGAAGTCATTTCGAATGACTGGTCCTCAGTGTTGTGAGAACGATGACTGGTTAAAATTTTTGGTGGTTTCTTGTTCAGTCCATAGGCCTACATCATGTGGCAAACCGGTGAGCATGTGGCTCTATTAGTATAGGAAATACCTGAAAACATATCACACTTTTCATCATAGTGCTTTTACCAATGCATAAAATGCATGGAGAAGTCATTTCGGATGACTGGTCCTCAGTGTTGTGAGAACGATGACTGGTTAAAATTTTTGGTGGTTTCTTGTTCAGTCCATAGGCCTACATCATGTGGCAAACCGGTGAGCATGTGGCTCTATTAGTATAGGAGATACCTGAAAACATATCACACTTTTCATCATAGTGCTTTTACCAATGCATAAAATGCATGGAGAAGTCATTTCGAATGACGGGTCCTCAGTGTTGTGAGAACGATGACTGGTTAAAATTTTTGGTGGTTTCTTGTTCAGTCTATAGGCCTACATCATGTGGCAAACCGGTGAGCATGTGGCTCTATTAGTATAGGAGATACCTGAAAACATATCACACTTTTCATCATAGTGCTTTTACCAATGCATAAAATGCATGGAGAAGTCATTTCGAATGACTGGTCCTCAGTGTTGTGAGAACGATGACTGGTTAAAATTTTTGGTGGTTTCTTGTTCAGTCCATAGGCCTACATCATGTGGCAAACCGGTGAGCATGTGGCTCTATTAGTATAGGAGATACCTGAAAACATATCACACTTTTCATCATAGTGCTTTTACCAATGCATAAAATGCATGGAGAAGTTATTTCGAATGACTGGTCCTCAGCGTTGTGAGAACGATGACTGGTTAAAATTTTTGGTGGTTTCTTGTTCAGTCCATAGGCCTACATCATGTGGCAAACCGGTGAGCATGTGGCTCTATTAGTATAGGAGATACCTGAAAACATATCACACTTTTCATCATAGTGCTTTTACCAATGCATAAAATGCATGGAGAAGTCATTTCGAATGACTGGTCCTCAGTGTTGTGAGAACGATGACTGGTTAAAATTTTTGGTGGTTTCTTGTTCAGTCCATAGGCCTACATCATGTGGCAAACCGGTGAGCATGTGGCTCTATTAGTATAGGAGATACCTGAAAACATATCACACTTTTCATCATAGTGCTTTTACCAATGCATAAAATGCATGGAGAAGTCATTTCGAATGACTGGTCCTCAGTGTTGTGAGAACGATGACTGGTTAAAATTTTTGGTGGTTTCTTGTTCAGTCCATAGGCCTACATCATGTGGCAAACCGGTGAGCATGTGGCTCTATTAGTATAGGAGATACCTGAAAACATATCACACTTTTCATCATAGTGCTTTTACCAATGCATAAAATGCATGGAGAAGTCATTTCGAATGACTGGTCCTCAGTGTTGTGAGAACGATGACTGGTTAAAATTTTTGGTGGTTTCTTGTTCAGTCCATAGGCCTACATCATGTGGCAAACCGGTGAGCATGTGGCTCTATTAGTATAGGAGATACCTGAAAACATATCACACTTTTCATCATAGTGCTTTTACCAATGCATAAAATGCATGGAGAAGTCATTTCGAATGACTGGTCCTCAGTGTTGTGAGAACGATGACTGGTTAAAATTTTTGGTGGTTTCTTGTTCAGTCCATAGGCCTACATCATGTGGCAAACCGGTGAGCATGTGGCGCTATTAGTATAGGAGATACCTGAAAACATATCACACTTTTCATCATAGTGCTTTTACCAATGCATAAAATGCATGGAGAAGTCATTTCGAATGACTGGTCCTCAGTGTTGTGAGAACGATGACTGGTTAAAATTTTTGGTGGTTTCTTGTTCAGTCCATAGGCCTACATCATGTGGCAAACCGGTGAGCATGTGGCTCTATCAGTATAGGAGATACCTGAAAACATATCACACTTTTCACCATAGTGCTTTTACCAATGCATAAAATGCATGGAGAAGTCATTTCGAATGACTGGTCCTCAGTGTTGTGAGAACGATGACTGGTTAAAATTTTTGGTGGTTTCTTGTTCAGTCCATAGGCCTACATCATGTGGCAAACCGGTGAGCATGTGGCTCTATTAGTATAGGAGATACCTGAAAACATATCACACTTTTCATCATAGTGCTTTTACCAATGCATAAAATGCATGGAGAAGTCATTTCGAATGACTGGTCCTCAGTGTTGTGAGAACGATGACTGGTTAAAATTTTTGGTGGTTTCTTGTTCAGTCCATAGGCCTACATCATGTGGCAAACCGGTGAGCATATGGCTCTATTAGTATAGGAGATACCTGAAAACATATCACACTTTTCATCATAGTGCTTTTACCAATGCATAAAATGCATGGAGAAGTCATTTCGAATGACTGGTCCTCAGTGTTGTGAGAACGATGACTGGTTAAAATTTTTGGTGGTTTCTTGTTCAGTCCATAGGCCTACATCATGTGACAAACCGGTGAGCATGTGGCTCTATTAGTATAGGAGATACCTGAAAACATATCCCACTTTTCATCATAGTGCTTTTACCAATGCATAAAATGCATGGAGAAGTCATTTCGAATGACTGGTCCTCAGTGTTGTGAGAACGATGACTGGTTAAAATTTTTGGTGGTTTCTTGTTCAGTCCATAGGCCTACATCATGTGGCAAACCAGTGAGCATGTGGCTCTATTAGTATAGGAGATACCTGAAAACATATCACACTTTTCATCATAGTGCTTTTACCAATGCATAAAATGCATGGAGAAGTCATTTCGAATGACTGGTCCTCAGTGTTGTGAGAACAATTATTGGTTAAAATTTTTGGTGGTTTCTTGTTCAGTCCATAGGCCTACATCATGTGGCAAACCGGTGAGCATGTGGCTCTATTAGTATAGGAGATACCTGAAAACATATCACACTTTTCATCATAATGCTTTTACCAATGCATAAAATGCATGGAGAAGTCATTTCGAATGACTGGTCCTCAGTGTTGTGAGAACGATGACTGGTTAAAATTTTTGGTGGTTTCTTGTTCAGTCCATAGGCCTACATCATGTGGCAAACCGGTGAGCATATGGCTCTATTAGTATAGGAGATACCTGAAAACATATCACACTTTTCATCATAGTGCTTTTACCAATGCATAAAATGCATGGAGAAGTCATTTCGAATGACTGGTCCTCAGTGTTGTGAGAACGATGACTGGTTAAAATTTTTGGTGGTTTCTTGTTCAGTCCATAGGCCTACATCATGTGGCAAACCGGTGAGCATGTGGCTCTATTAGTATAGGAGATACCTGAAAACATATCACACTTTTCATCATAGTGCTTTTACCAATGCATAAAATGCATGGAGAAGTCATTTCGAATGACTGGTCCTCAGTGTTGTGAGAACGATGACTGGTTAAAATTTTTGGTGGTTTCTTGTTCAGTCCATAGGCCTACATCATGTGGCAAACCGGTGAGCATATGGCTCTATTAGTATAGGAGATACCTGAAAACATATCACACTTTTCATCATAGTGCTTTTACCAATGCATAAAATGCATGGAGAAGTCATTTCGAATGACTGGTCCTCAGTGTTGTGAGAACGATGACTGGTTAAAATTTTTGGTGGTTTCTTGTTCAGTCCATAGGCCTACATCATGTGGCAAACCGGTGAGCATGTGGCTCTATTAGTATAGGAGATACCTGAAAACATATCACACTTTTCATCATAGTGCTTTTACCAATGCATAAAATGCATGGAGAAGTCATTTCGAATGACTGGTCCTCAGTGTTGTGAGAACGATGACTGGTTAAAATTTTTGGTGGTTTCTTGTTCAGTCCATAGGCCTACATCATGTGGCAAACCGGTGAGCATGTGGCTCTATTAGTATAGGAGATACCTGAAAACATATCACACTTTTCATCATAGTGCTTTTACCAATGCATAAAATGCATGGAGAAGTCATTTCGAATGACTGGTCCTCAGTGTTGTGAGAACGATGACTGGTTAAAATTTTTGGTGGTCTCTTGTTCAGTCCACAGGCCCACATCATGTGGCAAACCGGTGAGCATGTGGCTCTATTAGTATAGGAGATACCTGAAAACATATCACACTTTTCATCATAGTGCTTTTACCAATGCATAAAATGCATGGAGAAGTCATTTCGAATGACTGGTCCTCAGTGTTGTGAGAACGATGACTGGTTAAAATTTTTGGTGGTTTCTTGTTCAGTCCATAGGCCTACATCATGTGACAAACCGGTGAGCATGTGGCTCTATTAGTATAGGAGATACCTGAAAACATATCACACTTTTCATCAGTGCTTTTACCAATGCATAAAATGCATGGAGATGTCATTTCGAATGACTGGTCCTCAGTGTTGTGAGAACGATGACTGGTTAAAATTTTTGGTGGTTTCTTGTTCAGTCCATAGGCCTACATCATGTGGCAAACCGGTGAGCATGTGGCTCTATTAGTATAGGAGATACCTGAAAACATATCACACTTTTCATCATAGTGCTTTTACCAATGCATAAAATGCATGGAGAAGTCATTTCGAATGACTGGTCCTCAGTGTTGTGAGAACAATGACTGGTTAAAATTTTTGGTGGTTTCTTGTTCAGTCCATAGGCCTACATCATGTGGCAAACCGGTGAGCATGTGGCTCTATTAGTATAGGAGATACCTGAAAACATATCACACTTTTCATCATAGTGCTTTTACCAATGCATAAAATGCATGGAGAAGTCATTTCGAATGACTGGTCCTCAGTGTTGTGAGAACGATGACTGGTTAAAATTTTTGGTGGTTTCTTGTTCAGTCCATAGGCCTACATCATGTGGCAAACCGGTGAGCATGTGGCTCTATTAGTATAGGAGATACCTGAAAACATATCACACTTTTCATCATAGTGCTTTTACCAATGCATAAAATGCATGGAGAAGTCATTTCGAATGACTGGTCCTCAGTGTTGTGAGAACGATGACTGGTTAAAATTTTTGGTGGTTTCTTGTTCAGTCCATAGGCCTACATCATGTGGCAAACCGGTGAGCATGTGGCTCTATTAGTATAGGAGATACCTGAAAACATATCACACTTTTCATCATAGTGCTTTTACCAATGCATAAAATGCATGGAGAAGTCATTTCGAATGACTGGTCCTCAGTGTTGTGAGAACGATGACTGGTTAAAATTTTTGGTGGTTTCTTGTTCAGTCCATAGGCCTACATCATGTGGCAAACCGGTGAGCATGTGGCTCTATTAGTATAGGAGATACCTGAAAACATATCACACTTTTCATCATAGTGCTTTTACCAATGCATAAAATGCATGGAGAAGTCATTTCGAATGACTGGTCCTCAGTGTTGTGAGAACGATGACTGGTTAAAATTTTTGGTGGTTTCTTGTTCAGTCCATAGGCCTACATCATGTGGCAAACCGGTGAGCATGTGGCTCTATTAGTATAGGAGATACCTGAAAACATATCACACTTTTCATCATAGTGCTTTTACCAATGCATAAAATGCATGGAGAAGTCATTTCGAATGACTGGTCCTCAGTGTTGTGAGAACGATGACTGGTTAAAATTTTGGGTGGTTTCTTGTTCAGTCCATAGGCCTACATCATGTGGCAAACCGGTGAGCATGTGGCTCTATTAGTATAGGAGATACCTGAAAACATATCACACTTTTCATCATAGTGCTTTTACCAATGCATAAAATGCATGGAGAAGTCATTTCGAATGACTGGTCCTCAGTGTTGTGAGAACGATGACTGGTTAAAATTTTTGGTGGTTTCTTGTTCAGTCCATAGGCCTACATCATGTGGCAAACCGGTGAGCATGTGGATCTATTAGTATAGGAGATACCTGAAAACATATCACACTTTTCATCATAGTGCTTTTACCAATGCATAAAATTGCATGGAGAAGTCATTTCGAATGACTGGTCCTCAGTGTTGTGAGAACGATGACTGGTTAAAATTTTGGTGGTTTCTTGTTCAGTCCATAGGCCTACATCATGTGGCAAACCGGTGAGCATGTGGCTCTATTAGTATAGGAGATACCTGAAAAACATATCACACTTTTCATCATAGTGCTTTTACCAATGCATAAAATGCATGGAGAAGTCATTTCGAATGACTGGTCCTCAGTGTTGTGAGAACGATGACTGGTTAAAATTTTGGGTGGTTTCTTGTTCAGTCCATAGGCCTACATCATGTGGCAAACCGGTGAGCATGTGGCTCTATTAGTATAGGAGATACCTGAAAACATATCACACTTTTCATCATAGTGCTTTTACCAATGCATAAAATGCATGGAGAAGTCATTTCGAATGACTGGTCCTCAGTGTTGTGAGAACAATGACTGGTTAAAATTTTTGGTGGTTTCTTGTTCAGTCCATAGGCCTACATCATGTGGCAAACCGGTGAGCATGTGGCTCTATTAGTATAGGAGATGCCTGAAAACATATCACACTTTTCATCATAGTGCTTTTACCAATGCATAAAATGCATGGAGAAGTCATTTCGAATGACTGGTCCTCAGTGTTGTGAGAACGATGACTGGTTAAAATTTTTGGTGGTTTCTTGTTCAGTCCATAGGCCTACATCATGTGGCAAACCGGTGAGCATGTGGCTCTATTAGTATAGGAGATACCTGAAAACATATCACACTTTTCATCATAGTGCTTTTACCAATGCATAAAATGCATGGAGAAGTCATTTCGAATGACTGGTCCTCAGTGTTGTGAGAACAATGACTGGTTAAAATTTTTGGTGGTTTCTTGTTCAGTCCATAGGCCTACATCATGTGGCAAACCGGTGAGCATGTGGCTCTATTAGTATAGGAGATACCTGAAAACATATCACACTTTTCATCATAGTGCTTTTACCAATGCATAAAATGCATGGAGAAGTCATTTCGAATGACTGGTCCTCAGTGTTGTGAGAACGATTTCTAGTTAAAATTTTTGGTGGTTTCTTGTTCAGTCCATAGGCCTACATCATGTGGCAAACCGGTGAGCATGTGGCTCTATTAGTATAGGAGATACCTGAAAACATATCACACTTTTCATCATAGTGCTTTTACCAATGCATAAAATGCATGGAGAAGTCATTTCGAATGACTGGTCCTCAGTGTTGTGAGAACGATGACTGGTTAAAATTTTTGGTGGTTTCTTGTTCAGGTCCATAGGCCTACATCATGTGGCAAACCGGTGAGCATGTGGCTCTATTAGTATAGGAGATACCTGAAAACATATCACACTTTTCATCATAGTGCTTTTACCAATGCATAAAATGCATGGAGAAGTCATTTCGAATGACTGGTCCTCAGTGTTGTGAGAACGATGACTGGTTAAAATTTTTGGTGGTTTCTTGTTCAGTCCATAGGCCCACATCATGTGGCAAACCGGTGAGCATGTGGCTCTATTAGTATAGGAGATACCTGAAAACATATCACACTTTTCATCATAGTGCTTTTACCAATGCATAAAATGCATGGAGAAGTCATTTCGAATGACTGGTCCTCAGTGTTGTGAGAACGATGACTGGTTAAAATTTTGGTGGTTTCTTGTTCAGTCCATAGGCCTACATCATGTGGCAAACCGGTGAGCATGTGGCTCTATTAGTATAGGAGATACCTGAAAACATATCACACTTTTCATCATAGTGCTTTTACCAATGCATAAAATGCATGGAGAAGTCATTTCGAATGACTGGTCCTCAGTGTTGTGAGAACGATGACTGGTTAAAATTTTTGGTGGTTTCTTGTTCAGTCCATAGGCCTACATCATGTGGCAAACCGGTGAGCATGTGGCTCTATTAGTATAGGAGATACCTGACAACATATCACACTTTTCATCATAGTGCTTTTACCAATGCATAAAATGCATGGAGAAGTCATTTCGAATGACTGGTCCTCAGTGTTGTGAGAACGATGACTGGTTAAAATTTTTGGTGGTTTCTTGTTCAGTCCATAGGCCTACATCATGTGGCAAACCGGTGAGCATGTGGCGCTATTAGTATAGGAGATACCTGAAAACATATCACACTTTTCATCATAGTGCTTTTACCAATGCATAAAATGCATGGAGAAGTCATTTCGAATGACTGGTCCTCAGTGTTGTGAGAACGATGACTGGTTAAAATTTTGGGTGGTTTCTTGTTCAGTCCATAGGCCTACATCATGTGGCAAACCGGTGAGCATGTGGCTCTATTAGTATAGGAGATACCTGAAAACATATCACACTTTTCATCATAGTGCTTTTACCAATGCATAAAATGCATGGAGAAGTCATTTCGAATGACTGGTCCTCAGTGTTGTGAGAACGATGACTGGTTAAAATTTTTGGTGGTTTCTTGTTCAGTCCATAGGCCTACATCATGTGGCAAACCGGTGAGCATGTGGATCTATTAGTATAGGAGATACCTGAAAACATATCACACTTTTCATCATAGTGCTTTTACCAATGCATAAAATGCATGGAGAAGTCATTTCGAATGACTGGTCCTCAGTGTTGTGAGAACGATGACTGGTTAAAATTTTTGGTGGTTTCTTGTTCAGTCCATAGGCCTACATCATGTGGCAAACCGGTGAGCATGTGGCTCTATTAGTATAGGAGATACCTGAAAACATATCACACTTTTCATCATAGTGCTTTTACCAATGCATAAAATGCATGGAGAAGTCATTTCGAATGACTGGTCCTCAGTGTTGTGAGAACGATGACTGGTTAAAATTTTGGGTGGTTTCTTGTTCAGTCCATAGGCCTACATCATGTGGCAAACCGGTGAGCATGTGGCTCTATTAGTATAGGAGATACCTGAAAACATATCACACTTTTCATCATAGTGCTTTTACCAATGCATAAAATGCATGGAGAAGTCATTTCGAATGACTGGTCCTCAGTGTTGTGAGAACAATGACTGGTTAAAATTTTTGTGGTTTCTTGTTCAGTCCATAGGCCTACATCATGTGGCAAACCGGTGAGCATGTGGCTCTATTAGTATAGGAGATGCCTGAAAACATATCACACTTTTCATCATAGTGCTTTTACCAATGCATAAAATGCATGGAGAAGTCATTTCGAATGACTGGTCCTCAGTGTTGTGAGAACGATGACTGGTTAAAATTTTTGGTGGTTTCTTGTTCAGTCCATAGGCCTACATCATGTGGCAAACCGGTGAGCATGTGGCTCTATTAGTATAGGAGATACCTGAAAACATATCACACTTTTCATCATAGTGCTTTTACCAATGCATAAAATGCATGGAGAAGTCATTTCGAATGACTGGTCCTCAGTGTTGTGAGAACAATGACTGGTTAAAATTTTTGGTGGTTTCTTGTTCAGTCCATAGGCCTACATCATGTGGCAAACCGGTGAGCATGTGGCTCTATTAGTATAGGAGATACCTGAAAACATATCACACTTTTCATCATAGTGCTTTTACCAATGCATAAAATGCATGGAGAAGTCATTTCGAATGACTGGTCCTCAGTGTTGTGAGAACGATTTCTAGTTAAAATTTTTGGTGGTTTCTTGTTCAGTCCATAGGCCTACATCATGTGGCAAACCGGTGAGCATGTGGCTCTATTAGTATAGGAGATACCTGAAAACATATCACACTTTTCATCATAGTGCTTTTACCAATGCATAAAATGCATGGAGAAGTCATTTCGAATGACTGGTCCTCAGTGTTGTGAGAACGATGACTGGTTAAAATTTTTGGTGGTTTCTTGTTCAGTCCATAGGCCTACATCATGTGGCAAACCGGTGAGCATGTGGCTCTATTAGTATAGGAGATACCTGAAAACATATCACACTTTTCATCATAGTGCTTTTACCAATGCATAAAATGCATGGAGAAGTCATTTCGAATGACTGGTCCTCAGTGTTGTGAGAACGATGACTGGTTAAAATTTTTGGTGGTTTCTTGTTCAGTCCATAGGCCCACATCATGTGGCAAACCGGTGAGCATGTGGCTCTATTAGTATAGGAGATACCTGAAAACATATCACACTTTTCATCATAGTGCTTTTACCAATGCATAAAATGCATGGAGAAGTCATTTCGAATGACTGGTCCTCAGTGTTGTGAGAACGATGACTGGTTAAAATTTTTGGTGGTTTCTTGTTCAGTCCATAGGCCTACATCATGTGGCAAACCGGTGAGCATGTGGCTCTATTAGTATAGGAGATACCTGAAAACATATCACACTTTTCATCATAGTGCTTTTACCAATGCATAAAATGCATGGAGAAGTCATTTCGAATGACTGGTCCTCAGTGTTGTGAGAACGATGACTGGTTAAAATTTTTGGTGGTTTCTTGTTCAGTCCATAGGCCTACATCATGTGGCAAACCGGTGAGCATGTGGCTCTATTAGTATAGGAGATACCTGACAACATATCACACTTTTCATCATAGTGCTTTTACCAATGCATAAAATGCATGGAGAAGTCATTTCGAATGACTGGTCCTCAGTGTTGTGAGAACGATGACTGGTTAAAATTTTTGGTGGTTTCTTGTTCAGTCCATAGGCCTACATCATGTGGCAAACCGGTGAGCATGTGGCGCTATTAGTATAGGAGATACCTGAAAACATATCACACTTTTCATCATAGTGCTTTTACCAATGCATAAAATGCATGGAGAAGTCATTTCGAATGACTGGTCCTCAGTGTTGTGAGAACGATGACTGGTTAAAATTTTTGGTGGTTTCTTGTTCAGTCCATAGGCCTACATCATGTGGCAAACCGGTGAGCATGTGGCTCTATCAGTATAGGAGATACCTGAAAACATATCACACTTTTCATCATAGTGCTTTTACCAATGCATAAAATGCATGGAGAAGTCATTTCGAATGACTGGTCCTCAGTGTTGTGAGAACGATGACTGGTTAAAATTTTTGGTGGTTTCTTGTTCAGTCCATAGGCCTACATCATGTGGCAAACCGGTGAGCATGTGGCTCTATTAGTATAGGAGATACCTGAAAACATATCACACTTTTCATCATAGTGCTTTTACCAATGCATAAAATGCATGGAGAAGTCATTTCGAATGACTGGTCCTCAGTGTTGTGAGAACGATGACTGGTTAAAATTTTTGGTGGTTTCTTGTTCAGTCCATAGGCCTACATCATGTGGCAAACCGGTGAGCATGTGGCTCTATTAGTATAGGAGATACCTGAAAACATATCACACTTTTCATCATAGTGCTTTTACCAATGCATAAAATGCATGGAGAAGTCATTTCGAATGACTGGTCCTCAGTGTTGTGAGAACGATGACTGGTTAAAATTTTGGGTGGTTTCTTGTTCAGTCCATAGGCCTACATCATGTGGCAAACCGGTGAGCATGTGGCTCTATTAGTATAGGAGATACCTGAAAACATATCACACTTTTCATCATAGTGCTTTTACCAATGCATAAAATGCATGGAGAAGTCATTTCGAATGACTGGTCCTCAGTGTTGTGAGAACAATGACTGGTTAAAATTTTTGGTGGTTTCTTGTTCAGTCCATAGGCCTACATCATGTGGCAAACCGGTGAGCATGTGGCTCTATTAGTATAGGAGATGCCTGAAAACATATCACACTTTTCATCATAGTGCTTTTACCAATGCATAAAATGCATGGAGAAGTCATTTCGAATGACTGGTCCTCAGTGTTGTGAGAACGATGACTGGTTAAAATTTTTGGTGGTTTCTTGTTCAGTCCATAGGCCTACATCATGTGGCAAACCGGTGAGCATGTGGCTCTATTAGTATAGGAGATACCTGAAAACATATCACACTTTTCATCATAGTGCTTTTACCAATGCATAAAATGCATGGAGAAGTCATTTCGAATGACTGGTCCTCAGTGTTGTGAGAACAATGACTGGTTAAAATTTTTGGTGGTTTCTTGTTCAGTCCATAGGCCTACATCATGTGGCAAACCGGTGAGCATGTGGCTCTATTAGTATAGGAGATACCTGAAAACATATCACACTTTTCATCATAGTGCTTTTACCAATGCATAAAATGCATGGAGAAGTCATTTCGAATGACTGGTCCTCAGTGTTGTGAGAACGATTTCTAGTTAAAATTTTTGGTGGTTTCTTGTTCAGTCCATAGGCCTACATCATGTGGCAAACCGGTGAGCATGTGGCTCTATTAGTATAGGAGATACCTGAAAACATATCACACTTTTCATCATAGTGCTTTTACCAATGCATAAAATGCATGGAGAAGTCATTTCGAATGACTGGTCCTCAGTGTTGTGAGAACGATGACTGGTTAAAATTTTTGGTGGTTTCTTGTTCAGTCCATAGGCCTACATCATGTGGCAAACCGGTGAGCATGTGGCTCTATTAGTATAGGAGATACCTGAAAACATATCACACTTTTCATCATAGTGCTTTTACCAATGCATAAAATGCATGGAGAAGTCATTTCGAATGACTGGTCCTCAGTGTTGTGAGAACGATGACTGGTTAAAATTTTTGGTGGTTTCTTGTTCAGTCCATAGGCCTACATCATGTGGCAAACCGGTGAGCATGTGGCTCTATTAGTATAGGAGATACCTGAAAACATATCACACTTTTCATCATAGTGCTTTTACCAATGCATAAAATGCATGGAGAAGTCATTTCGAATGACTGGTCCTCAGTGTTGTGAGAACGATGACTGGTTAAAATTTTTGGTGGTTTCTTGTTCAGTCCATAGGCCTACATCATGTGGCAAACCGGTGAGCATGTGGCTCTATTAGTATAGGAGATACCTGAAAACATATCACACTTTTCATCATAGTGCTTTTACCAATGCATAAAATGCATGGAGAAGTCATTTCGAATGACTGGTCCTCAGTGTTGTGAGAACGATGACTGGTTAAAATTTTGGGTGGTTTCTTGTTCAGTCCATAGGCCTACATCATGTGGCAAACCGGTGAGCATGTGGCTCTATTAGTATAGGAGATACCTGAAAACATATCACACTTTTCATCATAGTGCTTTTACCAATGCATAAAATGCATGGAGAAGTCATTTCGAATGACTGGTCCTCAGTGTTGTGAGAACAATGACTGGTTAAAATTTTTGGTGGTTTCTTGTTCAGTCCATAGGCCTACATCATGTGGCAAACCGGTGAGCATGTGGCTCTATTAGTATAGGAGATGCCTGAAAACATATCACACTTTTCATCATAGTGCTTTTACCAATGCATAAAATGCATGGAGAAGTCATTTCGAATGACTGGTCCTCAGTGTTGTGAGAACGATGACTGGTTAAAATTTTTGGTGGTTTCTTGTTCAGTCCATAGGCCTACATCATGTGGCAAACCGGTGAGCATGTGGCTCTATTAGTATAGGAGATACCTGAAAACATATCACACTTTTCATCATAGTGCTTTTACCAATGCATAAAATGCATGGAGAAGTCATTTCGAATGACTGGTCCTCAGTGTTGTGAGAACAATGACTGGTTAAAATTTTTGGTGGTTTCTTGTTCAGTCCATAGGCCTACATCATGTGGCAAACCGGTGAGCATGTGGCTCTATTAGTATAGGAGATACCTGAAAACATATCACACTTTTCATCATAGTGCTTTTACCAATGCATAAAATGCATGGAGAAGTCATTTCGAATGACTGGTCCTCAGTGTTGTGAGAACGATTTCTAGTTAAAATTTTTGGTGGTTTCTTGTTCAGTCCATAGGCCTACATCATGTGGCAAACCGGTGAGCATGTGGCTCTATTAGTATAGGAGATACCTGAAAACATATCACACTTTTCATCATAGTGCTTTTACCAATGCATAAAATGCATGGAGAAGTCATTTCGAATGACTGGTCCTCAGTGTTGTGAGAACGATGACTGGTTAAAATTTTTGGTGGTTTCTTGTTCAGTCCATAGGCCTACATCATGTGGCAAACCGGTGAGCATGTGGCTCTATTAGTATAGGAGATACCTGAAAACATATCACACTTTTCATCATAGTGCTTTTACCAATGCATAAAATGCATGGAGAAGTCATTTCGAATGACTGGTCCTCAGTGTTGTGAGAACGATGACTGGTTAAAATTTTTGGTGGTTTCTTGTTCAGTCCATAGGCCCACATCATGTGGCAAACCGGTGAGCATGTGGCTCTATTAGTATAGGAGATACCTGAAAACATATCACACTTTTCATCATAGTGCTTTTACCAATGCATAAAATGCATGGAGAAGTCATTTCGAATGACTGGTCCTCAGTGTTGTGAGAACGATGACTGGTTAAAATTTTTGGTGGTTTCTTGTTCAGTCCATAGGCCTACATCATGTGGCAAACCGGTGAGCATGTGGCTCTATTAGTATAGGAGATACCTGAAAACATATCACACTTTTCATCATAGTGCTTTTACCAATGCATAAAATGCATGGAGAAGTCATTTCGAATGACTGGTCCTCAGTGTTGTGAGAACGATGACTGGTTAAAATTTTTGGTGGTTTCTTGTTCAGTCCATAGGCCTACATCATGTGGCAAACCGGTGAGCATGTGGCTCTATTAGTATAGGAGATACCTGACAACATATCACACTTTTCATCATAGTGCTTTTACCAATGCATAAAATGCATGGAGAAGTCATTTCGAATGACTGGTCCTCAGTGTTGTGAGAACGATGACTGGTTAAAATTTTTGGTGGTTTCTTGTTCAGTCCATAGGCCTACATCATGTGGCAAACCGGTGAGCATGTGGCGCTATTAGTATAGGAGATACCTGAAAACATATCACACTTTTCATCATAGTGCTTTTACCAATGCATAAAATGCATGGAGAAGTCATTTCGAATGACTGGTCCTCAGTGTTGTGAGAACGATGACTGGTTAAAATTTTTGGTGGTTTCTTGTTCAGTCCATAGGCCTACATCATGTGGCAAACCGGTGAGCATGTGGCTCTATCAGTATAGGAGATACCTGAAAACATATCACACTTTTCATCATAGTGCTTTTACCAATGCATAAAATGCATGGAGAAGTCATTTCGAATGACTGGTCCTCAGTGTTGTGAGAACGATGACTGGTTAAAATTTTTGGTGGTTTCTTGTTCAGTCCATAGGCCTACATCATGTGGCAAACCGGTGAGCATGTGGCTCTATTAGTATAGGAGATACCTGAAAACATATCACACTTTTCATCATAGTGCTTTTACCAATGCATAAAATGCATGGAGAAGTCATTTCGAATGACTGGTCCTCAGTGTTGTGAGAACGATGACTGGTTAAAATTTTTGGTGGTTTCTTGTTCAGTCCATAGGCCTACATCATGTGGCAAACCGGTGAGCATGTGGCTCTATTAGTATAGGAGATACCTGAAAACATATCACACTTTTCATCATAGTGCTTTTACCAATGCATAAAATGCATGGAGAAGTCATTTCGAATGACTGGTCCTCAGTGTTGTGAGAACGATGACTGGTTAAAATTTTTGGTGGTTTCTTGTTCAGTCCATAGGCCTACATCATGTGGCAAACCGGTGAGCATATGGCTCTATTAGTATAGGAGATACCTGAAAACATATCACACTTTTCATCATAGTGCTTTTACCAATGCATAAAATGCATGGAGAAGTCATTTCGAATGACTGGTCCTCAGTGTTGTGAGAACGATGACTGGTTAAAATTTTTGGTGGTTTCTTGTTCAGTCCATAGGCCTACATCATGTGACAAACCGGTGAGCATGTGGCTCTATTGGTATAGGAGATACCTGAAAACATATCCCACTTTTCATCATAGTGCTTTTACCAATGCATAAAATGCATGGAGAAGTCATTTCGAATGACTGGTCCTCAGTGTTGTGAGAACGATGACTGGTTAAAATTTTTGGTGGTTTCTTGTTCAGTCCATAGGCCTACATCATGTGGCAAACCAGTGAGCATGTGGCTCTATTAGTATAGGAGATACCTGAAAACATATCACACTTTTCATCATAGTGCTTTTACCAATGCATAAAATGCATGGAGAAGTCATTTCGAATGACTGGTCCTCAGTGTTGTGAGAACAATTACTGGTTAAAATTTTTGGTGGTTTCTTGTTCAGTCCATAGGCCTACATCATGTGGCAAACCGGTGAGCATGTGGCTCTATTAGTATAGGAGATACCTGAAAACATATCACACTTTTCATCATAGTGCTTTTACCAATGCATAAAATGCATGGAGAAGTCATTTCGAATGACTGGTCCTCAGTGTTGTGAGAACGATGACTGGTTAAAATTTTTGGTGGTTTCTTGTTCAGTCCATAGGCCTACATCATGTGGCAAACCGGTGAGCATGTGGCTCTATTAGTATAGGAGATACCTGAAAACATATCACACTTTTCATCATAGTGCTTTTACCAATGCATAAAATGCATGGAGAAGTCATTTCGAATGACTGGTCCTCAGTGTTGTGAGAACGATGACTGGTTAAAATTTTTGGTGGTTTCTTGTTCAGTCCATAGGCCCACATCATGTGGCAAACCGGTGAGCATGTGGCTCTATTAGTATAGGAGATACCTGAAAACATATCACACTTTTCATCATAGTGCTTTTACCAATGCATAAAATGCATGGAGAAGTCATTTCGAATGACTGGTCCTCAGTGTTGTGAGAACGATGACTGGTTAAAATTTTTGGTGGTTTCTTGTTCAGTCCATAGGCCTACATCATGTGACAAACCGGTGAGCATGTGGCTCTATTAGTATAGGAGATACCTGAAAACATATCACACTTTTCATCATAGTGCTTTTACCAATGCATAAAATGCATGGAGAAGTCATTTCGAATGACTGGTCCTCAGTGTTGTGAGAACGATGACTGGTTAAAATTTTTGGTGGTTTCTTGTTCAGTCCATAGGCCTACATCATGTGGCAAACCGGTGAGCATGTGGCTCTATTAGTATAGGAGATACCTGACAACATATCACACTTTTCATCATAGTGCTTTTACCAATGCATAAAATGCATGGAGAAGTCATTTCGAATGACTGGTCCTCAGTGTTGTGAGAACAATTACTGGTTAAAATTTTTGGTGGTTTCTTGTTCAGTCCATAGGCCTACATCATGTGGCAAACCGGTGAGCATGTGGCTCTATTAGTATAGGAGATACCTGAAAACATATCACACTTTTCATCATAGTGCTTTTACCAATGCATAAAATGCATGGAGAAGTCATTTCGAATGACTGGTCCTCAGTGTTGTGAGAACGATGACTGGTTAAAATTTTTGGTGGTTTCTTGTTCAGTCCATAGGCCTACATCATGTGGCAAACCGGTGAGCATGTGGCTCTATTAGTATAGGAGATACCTGAAAACATATCACACTTTTCATCATAGTGCTTTTACCAATGCATAAAATGCATGGAGAAGTCATTTCGAATGACTGGTCCTCAGTGTTGTGAGAACGATGACTGGTTAAAATTTTTGGTGGTTTCTTGTTCAGTCCATAGGCCCACATCATGTGGCAAACCGGTGAGCATGTGGCTCTATTAGTATAGGAGATACCTGAAAACATATCACACTTTTCATCATAGTGCTTTTACCAATGCATAAAATGCATGGAGAAGTCATTTCGAATGACTGGTCCTCAGTGTTGTGAGAACGATGACTGGTTAAAATTTTTGGTGGTTTCTTGTTCAGTCCATAGGCCTACATCATGTGACAAACCGGTGAGCATGTGGCTCTATTAGTATAGGAGATACCTGAAAACATATCACACTTTTCATCATAGTGCTTTTACCAATGCATAAAATGCATGGAGAAGTCATTTCGAATGACTGGTCCTCAGTGTTGTGAGAACGATGACTGGTTAAAATTTTTGGTGGTTTCTTGTTCAGTCCATAGGCCTACATCATGTGGCAAACCGGTGAGCATGTGGCTCTATTAGTATAGGAGATACCTGACAACATATCACACTTTTCATCATAGTGCTTTTACCAATGCATAAAATGCATGGAGAAGTCATTTCGAATGACTGGTCCTCAGTGTTGTGAGAACGATGACTGGTTAAAATTTTTGGTGGTTTCTTGTTCAGTCCATAGGCCTACATCATGTGGCAAACCGGTGAGCATGTGGCGCTATTAGTATAGGAGATACCTGAAAACATATCACACTTTTCATCATAGTGCTTTTACCAATGCATAAAATGCATGGAGAAGTCATTTCGAATGACTGGTCCTCAGTGTTGTGAGAACGATGACTGGTTAAAATTTTTGGTGGTTTCTTGTTCAGTCCATAGGCCTACATCATGTGGCAAACCGGTGAGCATGTGGCTCTATCAGTATAGGAGATACCTGAAAACATATCACACTTTTCATCATAGTGCTTTTACCAATGCATAAAATGCATGGGAGAAGTCATTTCGAATGACTGGTCCTCAGTGTTGTGAGAACGATGACTGGTTAAAATTTTTGGTGGTTTCTTGTTCAGTCCATAGGCCTACATCATGTGGCAAACCGGTGAGCATGTGGCTCTATTAGTATAGGAGATACCTGAAAACATATCACACTTTTCATCATAGTGCTTTTACCAATGCATAAAATGCATGGAGAAGTCATTTCGAATGACTGGTCCTCAGTGTTGTGAGAACGATGACTGGTTAAAATTTTTGGTGGTTTCTTGTTCAGTCCATAGGCCTACATCATGTGGCAAACCGGTGAGCATGTGGCTCTATTAGTATAGGAGATACCTGAAAACATATCACACTTTTCATCATAGTGCTTTTACCAATGCATAAAATGCATGGAGAAGTCATTTCGAATGACTGGTCCTCAGTGTTGTGAGAACGATGACTGGTTAAAATTTTTGGTGGTTTCTTGTTCAGTCCATAGGCCTACATCATGTGGCAAACCGGTGAGCATGTGGCTCTATTAGTATAGGAGATACCTGAAAACATATCACACTTTTCATCATAGTGCTTTTACCAATGCATAAAATGCATGGAGAAGTCATTTCGAATGACTGTTCCTCAGTGTTGTGAGAACGATGACTGGTTAAAATTTTTGGTGGTTTCTTGTTCAGTCCATAGGCCTACATCATGTGACAAACCGGTGAGCATGTGGCTCTATTAGTATAGGAGATACCTGAAAACATATCCCACTTTTCATCATAGTGCTTTTACCAATGCATAAAATGCATGGAGAAGTCATTTCGAATGACTGGTCCTCAGTGTTGTGAGAACGATGACTGGTTAAAATTTTTGGTGGTTTCTTGTTCAGTCCATAGGCCTACATCATGTGGCAAACCAGTGAGCATGTGGCTCTATTAGTATAGGAGATACCTGAAAACATATCACACTTTTCATCATAGTGCTTTTACCAATGCATAAAATGCATGGAGAAGTCATTTCGAATGACTGGTCCTCAGTGTTGTGAGAACAATTACTGGTTAAAATTTTTGGTGGTTTCTTGTTCAGTCCATAGGCCTACATCATGTGGCAAACCGGTGAGCATGTGGCTCTATTAGTATAGGAGATACCTGAAAACATATCACACTTTTCATCATAGTGCTTTTACCAATGCATAAAATGCATGGAGAAGTCATTTCGAATGACTGGTCCTCAGTGTTGTGAGAACGATGACTGGTTAAAATTTTTGGTGGTTTCTTGTTCAGTCCATAGGCCTACATCATGTGGCAAACCGGTGAGCATATGGCTCTATTAGTATAGGAGATACCTGAAAACATATCACACTTTTCATCATAGTGCTTTTACCAATGCATAAAATGCATGGAGAAGTCATTTCGAATGACTGGTCCTCAGTGTTGTGAGAACGATGACTGGTTAAAATTTTTGGTGGTTTCTTGTTCAGTCCATAGGCCTACATCATGTGACAAACCGGTGAGCATGTGGCTCTATTAGTATAGGAGATACCTGAAAACATATCACACTTTTCATCATAGTGCTTTTACCAATGCATAAAATGCATGGAGAAGTCATTTCGAATGACTGGTCCTCAGTGTTGTGAGAACGATGACTGGTTAAAATTTTTGGTGGTTTCTTGTTCAGGTCCATAGGCCTACATCATGTGGCAAACCGGTGAGCATGTGGCTCTATTAGTATAGGAGATACCTGAAAACATATCACACTTTTCATCATAGTGCTTTTACCAATGCATAAAATGCATGGAGAAGTCATTTCGAATGACTGGTCCTCAGTGTTGTGAGAACGATGACTGGTTAAAATTTTTGGTGGTTTCTTGTTCAGTCCATAGGCCTACATCATGTGGCAAACCGGTGAGCATATGGCTCTATTAGTATAGGAGATACCTGAAAACATATCACACTTTTCATCATAGTGCTTTTACCAATGCATAAAATGCATGGAGAAGTCATTTCGAATGACTGGTCCTCAGTGTTGTGAGAACGATGACTGGTTAAAATTTTTGGTGGTTTCTTGTTCAGTCCATAGGCCTACATCATGTGGCAAACCGGTGAGCATATGGCTCTATTAGTATAGGAGATACCTGAAAACATATCACACTTTTCATCATAGTGCTTTTACCAATGCATAAAATGCATGGAGAAGTCATTTCGAATGACTGGTCCTCAGTGTTGTGAGAACGATGACTGGTTAAAATTTTTGGTGGTTTCTTGTTCAGTCCATAGGCCTACATCATGTGACAAACCGGTGAGCATGTGGCTCTATTAGTATAGGAGATACCTGAAAACATATCACACTTTTCATCATAGTGCTTTTACCAATGCATAAAATGCATGGAGAAGTCATTTCGAATGACTGGTCCTCAGTGTTGTGAGAACGATGACTGGTTAAAATTTTTGGTGGTTTCTTGTTCAGTCCATAGGCCTACATCATGTGGCAAACCGGTGAGCATGTGGCTCTATTAGTATAGGAGATACCTGAAAACATATCACACTTTTCATCATAGTGCTTTTACCAATGCATAAAATGCATGGAGAAGTCATTTCGAATGACTGGTCCTCAGTGTTGTGAGAACAATGACTGGTTAAATTTTTGGTGGTTTCTTGTTCAGTCCATAGGCCTACATCATGTGGCAAACCGGTGAGCATGTGGCTCTATTAGTATAGGAGATACCTGAAAACATATCACACTTTTCATCATAGTGCTTTTACCAATGCATAAAATGCATGGAGAAGTCATTTCGAATGACTGGTCCTCAGTGTTGTGAGAACGATGACTGGTTAAAATTTTTGGTGGTTTCTTGTTCAGTCCATAGGCCTACATCATGTGGCAAACCGGTGAGCATGTGGCTCTATTAGTATAGGAGATACCTGAAAACATATCACACTTTTCATCATAGTGCTTTTACCAATGCATAAAATGCATGGAGAAGTCATTTCGAATGACTGGTCCTCAGTGTTGTGAGAACAATGACTGGTTAAAATTTTTGGTGGTTTCTTGTTCAGTCCATAGGCCTACATCATGTGGCAAACCGGTGAGCATGTGGCTCTATTAGTATAGGAGATACCTGAAAACATATCACACTTTTCATCATAGTGCTTTTACCAATGCATAAAATGCATGGAGAAGTCATTTCGAATGACTGGTCCTCAGTGTTGTGAGAACGATGACTGGTTAAAATTTTGGTGGTTTCTTGTTCAGTCCATAGGCCTACATCATGTGGCAAACCGGTGAGCATATGGCTCTATTAGTATAGGAGATACCTGAAAACATATCACACTTTTCATCATAGTGCTTTTACCAATGCATAAAATGCATGGAGAAGTCATTTCGAATGACTGGTCCTCAGTGTTGTGAGAACGATGACTGGTTAAAATTTTTGGTGGTTTCTTGTTCAGTCCATAGGCCTACATCATGTGACAAACCGGTGAGCATGTGGCTCTATTAGTATAGGAGATACCTGAAAACATATCACACTTTTCATCATAGTGCTTTTACCAATGCATAAAATGCATGGAGAAGTCATTTCGAATGACTGGTCCTCAGTGTTGTGAGAACGATGACTGGTTAAAATTTTTGGTGGTTTCTTGTTCAGTCCATAGGCCTACGTCATGTGGCAAACCGGTGAGCATGTGGCTCTATTAGTATAGGAGATACCTGAAAACATATCACACTTTTCATCATAGTGCTTTTACCAATGCATAAAATGCATGGAGAAGTCATTTCGAATGACTGGTCCTCAGTGTTGTGAGAACGATGACTGGTTAAAATTTTGGTGGTTTCTTGTTCAGTCCATAGGCCTACATCATGTGGCAAACCGGTGAGCATGTGGCTCTATTAGTATAGGAGATACCTGAAAACATATCACACTTTTCATCATAGTGCTTTTACCAATGCATAAAATGCATGGAGAAGTCATTTCGAATGACTGGTCCTCAGTGTTGTGAGAACGATGACTGGTTAAAATTTTTGGTGGTTTCTTGTTCAGTCCATAGGCCTACATCATGTGGCAAAACCGGTGAGCATGTGGCTCTATTAGTATAGGAGATACCTGAAAACATATCACACTTTTCATCATAGTGCTTTTACCAATGCATAAAATGCATGGAGAAGTCATTTCGAATGACTGGTCCTCAGTGTTGTGAGAACGATGACTGGTTAAAATTTTTGGTGGTTTCTTGTTCAGTCCATAGGCCTACATCATGTGGCAAACCGGTGAGCATGTGGCTCTATTAGTATAGGAGATACCTGAAAACATATCACACTTTTCATCATAGTGCTTTTACCAATGCATAAAATGCATGAGAAGTCATTTCGAATGACTGGTCCTCAGTGTTGTGAGAACGATGACTGGTTAAAATTTTTGGTGGTTTCTTGTTCAGTCCATAGGCCTACATCATGTGGCAAACCGGTGAGCATGTGGCTCTATTAGTATAGGAGATACCTGAAAACATATCACACTTTTCATCATAGTGCTTTTACAATGCATAAAATGCATGGAGAAGTCATTTCGAATGACTGGTCCTCAGTGTTGTGAGAACGATGACTGGTTAAAATTTTTGGTGGTTTCTTGTTCAGTCCATAGGCCTACATCATGTGGCAAACCGGTGAGCATGTGGCTCTATTAGTATAGGAGATACCTGAAAACATATCACACTTTTCATCATAGTGCTTTTACCAATGCATAAAATGCATGGAGAAGTCATTTCGAATGACTGGTCCTCAGTGTTGTGAGAACGATGACTGGTTAAAATTTTGGTGGTTTCTTGTTCAGTCCATAGGCCTACATCATGTGGCAAACCGGTGAGCATGTGGCTCTATTAGTATAGGAGATACCTGAAAACATATCACACTTTTCATCATAGTGCTTTTACCAATGCATAAAATGCATGGAGAAGTCATTTCGAATGACTGGTCCTCAGTGTTGTGAGAACGATGACTGGTTAAAATTTTTGGTGGTTTCTTGTTCAGTCCATAGGCCTACATCATGTGGCAAACCGGTGAGCATGTGGCTCTATTAGTATAGGAGATACCTGAAAACATATCACACTTTTCATCATAGTGCTTTTACCAATGCATAAAATGCATGGAGATGTCATTTCGAATGACTGGTCCTCAGTGTTGTGAGAACGATGACTGGTTAAAATTTTTGGTGGTTTCTTGTTCAGTCCATAGGCCTACATCATGTGGCAAACCGGTGAGCATGTGGCTCTATTAGTATAGGAGATACCTGAAAACATATCACACTTTTCATCATAGTGCTTTTACCAATGCATAAAATGCATGGAGAAGTCATTTCGAATGACTGGTCCTCAGTGTAGTGAGAACGATGACTGGTTAAAATTTTGGTGGTTTCTTGTTCAGTCCATAGGCCTACATCATGTGGCAAACCGGTGAGCATGTGGCTCTATTAGTATAGGAGATACCTGAAAACATATCACACTTTTCATCATAGTGCTTTTACCAATGCATAAAATGCATGGAGAAGTCATTTCGAATGACTGGTCCTCAGTGTTGTGAGAACAATGACTGGTTAAAATTTTTGGTGGTTTCTTGTTCAGTCCATAGGCCTACATCATGTGGCAAACCGGTGAGCATGTGGCTCTATTAGTATAGGAGATACCTGAAAACATATCACACTTTTCATCATAGTGCTTTTACCAATGCATAAAATGCATGGAGAAGTCATTTCGAATGACTGGTCCTCAGTGTTGTGAGAACGATGACTGGTTAAAATTTTTGGTGGTTTCTTGTTCAGTCCATAGGCCTACATCATGTGGCAAACCGGTGAGCATGTGGCTCTATTAGTATAGGAGATACCTGAAAACATATCACACTTTTCATCATAGTGCTTTTACCAATGCATAAAATGCATGGAGAAGTCATTTCGAATGACTGGTCCTCAGTGTTGTGAGAACGATGACTGGTTAAAATTTTTGGTGGTTTCTTGTTCAGTCCATAGGCCTACATCATGTGGCAAACCGGTGAGCATGTGGCTCTATTAGTATAGGAGATACCTGAAAACATATCACACTTTTCATCATAGTGCTTTTACCAATGCATAAAATGCATGGAGAAGTCATTTCGAATGACTGGTCCTCAGTGTTGTGAGAACGATGACTGGTTAAAATTTTTGGTGGTTTCTTGTTCAGTCCATAGGCCTACATCATGTGGCAAACCGGTGAGCATGTGGCTCTATTAGTATAGGAGATACCTGAAAACATATCACACTTTTCATCATAGTGCTTTTACCAATGCATAAAATGCATGGAGAAGTCATTTCGAATGACTGGTCCTCAGTGTTGTGAGAACGATGACTGGTTAAAATTTTTGGTGGTTTCTTGTTCAGTCCATAGGCCTACATCATGTGGCAAACCGGTGAGCATGTGGCTCTATTAGTATCGGAGATACCTGAAAACATATCACACTTTTCATCATAGTGCTTTTACCAATGCATAAAATGCATGGAGAAGTCATTTCGAATGACTGGTCCTCAGTGTTGTGAGAACGATGACTGGTTAAAATTTTGGTGGTTTCTTGTTCAGTCCATAGGCCTACATCATGTGGCAAACCGGTGAGCATGTGGCTCTATTAGTATAGGAGATACCTGAAAACATATCACACTTTTCATCATAGTGCTTTTACCAATGCATAAAATGCATGGAGAAGTCATTTCGAATGACTGGTCCTCGGTGTTGTGAGAACGATGACTGGTTAAAATTTTTGGTGGTTTCTTGTTCAGTCCATAGGCCTACATCATGTGGCAAACCGGTGAGCATGTGGCTCTATTAGTATAGGAGATACCTGAAAACATATCACACTTTTCATCATAGTGCTTTTACCAATGCATAAAATGCATGGAGAAGTCATTTCGAATGACTGGTCCTCAGTGTTGTGAGAACAATGACTGGTTAAAATTTTTGGTGGTTTCTTGTTCAGTCCATAGGCCTACATCATGTGGCAAACCGGTGAGCATGTGGCTCTATTAGTATAGGAGATACCTGAAAACATATCACACTTTTCATCATAGTGCTTTTACCAATGCATAAAATGCATGGAGAAGTCATTTCGAATGACTGGTCCTCAGTGTTGTGAGAACGATGACTAGTTAAAATTTTTGGTGGTTTCTTGTTCAGTCCATAGGCCTACATCATGTGGCAAACCGGTGAGCATGTGGCTCTATTAGTATAGGAGATACCTGAAAACATATCACACTTTTCATCATAGTGCTTTTACCAATGCATAAAATGCATGGAGAAGTCATTTCGAATGACTGGTCCTCAGTGTTGTGAGAACGATGACTGGTTAAAATTTTTGGTGGTTTCTTGTTCAGTCCATAGGCCTACATCATGTGGCAAACCGGTGAGCATGTGGCTCTATTAGTATAGGAGATACCTGAAAACATATCACACTTTTCATCATAGTGCTTTTACCAATGCATAAAATGCATGGAGAAGTCATTTCGAATGACTGGTCCTCAGTGTTGTGAGAACGATGACTGGTTAAAATTTTTGGTGGTTTCTTGTTCAGTCCATAGGCCCACATCATGTGGCAAACCGGTGAGCATGTGGCTCTATTAGTATAGGAGATACCTGAAAACATATCACACTTTTCATCATAGTGCTTTTACCAATGCATAAAATGCATGGAGAAGTCATTTCGAATGACTGGTCCTCAGTGTTGTGAGAACGATGACTGGTTAAAATTTTTGGTGGTTTCTTGTTCAGTCCATAGGCCTACATCATGTGGCAAACCGGTGAGCATGTGGCTCTATTAGTATAGGAGATACCTGAAAACATATCACACTTTTCATCATAGTGCTTTTACCAATGCATAAAATGCATGGAGAAGTCATTTCGAATGACTGGTCCTCAGTGTTGTGAGAACGATGACTGGTTAAAATTTTTGGTGGTTTCTTGTTCAGTCCATAGGCCTACATCATGTGGCAAACCGGTGAGCATGTGGCTCTATTAGTATAGGAGATACCTGAAAACATATCACACTTTTCATCATAGTGCTTTTACCAATGCATAAAATGCATGGAGAAGTCATTTCGAATGACTGGTCCTCAGTGTTGTGAGAACGATGACTGGTTAAAATTTTTGGTGGTTTCTTGTTCAGTCCCATAGGCCTACATCATGTGGCAAACCGGTGAGCATATGGCTCTATTAGTATAGGAGATACCTGAAAACATATCACACTTTTCATCATAGTGCTTTTACCAATGCATAAAATGCATGGAGAAGTCATTTCGAATGACTGGTCCTCAGTGTTGTGAGAACGATGACTGGTTAAAATTTTTGGTGGTTTCTTGTTCAGTCCATAGGCCTACATCATGTGACAAACCGGTGAGCATGTGGCTCTATTAGTATAGGAGATACCTGAAAACATATCACACTTTTCATCATAGTGCTTTTACCAATGCATAAAATGCATGGAGAAGTCATTTCGAATGACTGGTCCTCAGTGTTGTGAGAACGATGACTGGTTAAAATTTTTGGTGGTTTCTTGTTCAGTCCATAGGCCTACGTCATGTGGCAAACCGGTGAGCATGTGGCTCTAATAATATAGGAGATACCTGAAAACATATCACACTTTTCATCATAGTGCTTTTACCAATGCATAAAATGCATGGAGAAGTCATTTCGAATGACTGGTCCTCAGTGTTGTGAGAACGATGACTGGTTAAAATTTTTGGTGGTTTCTTGTTCAGTCCATAGGCCTACATCATGTGCAAACCGGTGAGCATGTGGCTCTATTAGTATAGGAGATACCTGAAAACATATCACACTTTTCATCATAGTGCTTTTACCAATGCATAAAATGCATGGAGAAGTCATTTCGAATGACTGGTCCTCAGTGTTGTGAGAACGATGACTGGTTAAAATTTTTGGTGGTTTCTTGTTCAGTCCATAGGCCTACATCATGTGGCAAACCGGTGAGCATGTGGCTCTATTAGTATAGGAGATACCTGAAAACATATCACACTTTTCATCATAGTGCTTTTTACCAATGCATAAAATGCATGGAGAAGTCATTTCGAATGACTGGTCCTCAGTGTTGTGAGAACGATGACTGGTTAAAATTTTTGGTGGTTTCTTGTTCAGTCCATAGGCCTACATCATGTGGCAAACCGGTGAGCATGTGGCTCTATTAGTATAGGAGATACCTGAAAACATATCACACTTTTCATCATAGTGCTTTTACCAATGCATAAAATGCATGGAGAAGTCATTTCGAATGACTGGTCCTCAGTGTTGTGAGAACGATGACTGGTTAAAATTTTTGGTGGTTTCTTGTCAGTCCATAGGCCCTACATCATGTGGCAAACCGGTGAGCATGTGGCTCTATTAGTATAGGAGATACCTGAAAACATATCACACTTTTCATCATAGTGCTTTTACCAATGCATAAAATGCATGGAGAAGTCATTTCGAATGACTGGTCCTCAGTGTTGTGAGAACGATGACTGGTTAAAATTTTTGGTGGTTTCTTGTTCAGTCCATAGGCCTACATCATGTGGCAAACCGGTGAGCATATGGCTCTATTAGTATAGGAGATACCTGAAAACATATCACACTTTTCATCATAGTGCTTTTACCAATGCATAAAATGCATGGAGAAGTCATTTCGAATGACTGGTCCTCAGTGTTGTGAGAACGATGACTGGTTAAAATTTTTGGTGGTTTCTTGTTCAGTCCATAGGCCTACATCATGTGGCAAACCGGTGAGCATGTGGCTCTATTAGTATAGGAGATACCTGAAAACATATCACACTTTTCATCATAGTGCTTTTACCAATGCATAAATGCATGGAGAAGTCATTTCGAATGACTGGTCCTCAGTGTTGTGAGAACGATGACTGGTTAAAATTTTTGGTGGTTTCTTGTTCAGTCCATAGGCCACATCATGTGGCAAACCGGTGAGCATGTGGCTCTATTAGTATAGGAGATACCTGAAAACATATCACACTTTTCATCATAGTGCTTTTACCAATGCATAAAATGCATGGAGAAGTCATTTCGAATGACTGGTCCTCAGTGTTGTGAGAACGATGACTGGTTAAAATTTTGGTGGTTTCTTGTTCAGTCCATAGGCCTACATCATGTGGCAAACCGGTGAGCATGTGGCTCTATTAGTATAGGAGATACCTGAAAACATATCACACTTTTCATCATAGTGCTTTTACCAATGCATAAAATGCATGGAGAAGTCATTTCGAATGACTGGTCCTCAGTGTTGTGAGAACGATGACTGGTTAAAATTTTGGTGGTTTCTTGTTCAGTCCATAGGCCTACATCATGTGGCAAACCGGTGAGCATGTGGCTCTATTAGTATAGGAGATACCTGAAAACATATCACACTTTTCATCATAGTGCTTTTACCAATGCATAAAATGCATGGAGAAGTCATTTCGAATGACTGGTCCTCAGTGTTGTGAGAACGATGACTGGTTAAAATTTTTGGTGGTTTCTTGTTCAGTCCATAGGCCTACATCATGTGGCAAACCGGTGAGCATATGGCTCTATTAGTATAGGAGATACCTGAAAACATATCACACTTTTCATCATAGTGCTTTTACCAATGCATAAAATGCATGGAGAAGTCATTTCGAATGACTGGTCCTCAGTGTTGTGAGAACGATGACTGGTTAAAATTTTTGGTGGTTTCTTGTTCAGTCCATAGGCCTACATCATGTGACAAACCGGTGAGCATGTGGCTCTATTAGTATAGGAGATACCTGAAAACATATCACACTTTTCATCATAGTGCTTTTACCAATGCATAAAATGCATGGAGAAGTCATTTCGAATGACTGGTCCTCAGTGTTGTGAGAACGATGACTGGTTAAAATTTTTGGTGGTTTCTTGTTCAGTCCATAGGCCTACGTCATGTGGCAAACCGGTGAGCATGTGGCTCTAATAATATAGGAGATACCTGAAAACATATCACACTTTTCATCATAGTGCTTTTACCAATGCATAAAATGCATGGAGAAGTCATTTCGAATGACTGGTCCTCAGTGTTGTGAGAACGATGACTGGTTAAAATTTTTGGTGGTTTCTTGTTCAGTCCATAGGCTACATCATGTGGCAAACCGGTGAGCATGTGGCTCTATTAGTATAGGAGATACCTGAAAACATATCACACTTTTCATCATAGTGCTTTTACCAATGCATAAAATGCATGGAGAAGTCATTTCGAATGACTGGTCTCAGTGTTGTGAGAACGATGACTGGTTAAAATTTTTGGTGGTTTCTTGTTCAGTCCATAGGCCTACATCATGTGGCAAACCGGTGAGCATGTGGCTCTATTAGTATAGGAGATACCTGAAAACATATCACACTTTTCATCATAGTGCTTTTACCAATGCATAAAATGCATGGAGAAGTCATTTCGAATGACTGGTCCTCAGTGTTGTGAGAACGATGACTGGTTAAAATTTTTGGTGGTTTCTTGTTCAGTCCATAGGCCTACATCATGTGGCAAACCGGTGAGCATGTGGCTCTATTAGTATAGGAGATACCTGAAAACATATCACACTTTTCATCATAGTGCTTTTACCAATGCATAAAATGCATGGAGAAGTCATTTCGAATGACTGGTCCTCAGTGTTGTGAGAACGATGACTGGTTAAAATTTTTGGTGGTTTCTTGTTCAGTCCATAGGCCTACATCATGTGGCAAACCGGTGAGCATGTGGCTCTATTAGTATAGGAGATACCTGAAAACATATCACACTTTTCATCATAGTGCTTTTACCAATGCATAAATGCATGGAGAAGTCATTTCGAATGACTGGTCCTCAGTGTTGTGAGAACGATGACTGGTTAAAATTTTGGTGGTTTCTTGTTCAGTCCATAGGCCTACATCATGTGGCAAACCGGTGAGCATGTGGCTCTATTAGTATAGGAGATACCTGAAAACATATCACACTTTTCATCATAGTGCTTTTACCAATGCATAAAATGCATGGAGAAGTCATTTCGAATGACTGGTCCTCAGTGTTGTGAGAACGATGACTGGTTAAAATTTTGGGTGGTTTCTTGTTCAGTCCATAGGCCTACATCATGTGGCAAACCGGTGAGCATGTGGCTCTATAGTATAGGAGATACCTGAAAACATATCACACTTTTCATCATAGTGCTTTTACCAATGCAAAAATGCATGGAGAAGTCATTTCGAATGACTGGTCCTCAGTGTGTGAGAACGATG